>NW_025320957.1:0-36564 GCF_019176455.1 Solea senegalensis | reverse complement strand
GGTAAGATGCTCGTGCTGTCCTTATAGAGTCACACCAGGGCAGTTTCCCAGTGAACATGACTCAGACTCTGAATAACTTCCCTAACATACCCTGTGATGCAGAGGGGGGGGGGGTTGTCGCAAGGGCAGTAGTGAAACGTAATACGAGTGGTGATAGAAATGTAAACGCTATGAGAGAAGTTTGGGCTGCCTGCTGCTCACTTTGATAGCAGCAGCTACCCAGTAGTTACACGGCGTAACCACAGCTTTCAGTTGTTCTTATTTTTAGAGGAAAAGGACGAGACTCCGTGTCCTCCGTGTCCGTACCAAGCGCTGCAACACTTACTGTAAATCCCAGTGTGAACGTGTGGATTTACATTCCAGATGTTTGTATGGGGCGAAGCTCCACAGCGTCACACGTCCTTGTCAGCTTGGGTGCCGTGGTGTCAGAGGAGTTTTCCTTTTTGTCTTTGGCGTGGCCGTCGGTAGGCGTCACCCAGTTGTCTTATGTTGCCCTCACAAAGAATTGCCCGATATGAGTAATTCCCAGTGCATAATGTTTAAATGATGTATATGATACTACATTATTGCACTACCACCAAGTCAGATGATACGGTCCCCTTGGTGGGGGGGTGTTGGGGAGGAGGGGGGGGAGTCTACATTTTCTCACTTGACAAGCACACTGGGAGATATAACTCATTTTTAAGAGGATTTAGAAAACATGGGTGGGGTGGGGGGAGTGTAGTGGGACAGTTTGACTTTTCACTGGTTAACGATCTTCACAACCTCGTTTCCAACTATCTGCAATGTTAATTGGGACAATCAATCATGTCCTCTGCGTCTGTTTACTGTCCACAAATATGGGGATTTCAGAGCCGTGGCATCATCTGCAGCCATATTGTTCATTTGTGGTGAACGAACAGTATTTTACTCATCCTCTCAGTTTATTGCAAAGGCTCCTCCTTTTCCAGAGAAGCTTAGAGACTTCGTTATTTCACTCATGGTATTTGCTTTATGTGACATTATGGCAACATAATTGATGGCACTGACGTGTTGATGAGTTCCAGAACACTGTGTCAATATTTGTTTACAAATTCTCATTATGTTTCATTTCCTTTCTTTCTTTCTTTCTGTCTTTCTTTCTTCCTTCCATCCTCTCCAACATTTTTTTGTTTCCAGGTGTTGTCTTTCACTACCGGGCTAGCGCCAGCAGGTACACGCTGGACTACCAGAGCGCTGTCAGAGCGTGCCAGAATGTTGGAGCAACCATTGCGACGCATGATCAGCTGAGAGCGGCCCACGAGGACGGCTTTGATCAATGTGACGCCGGCTGGATCGCTGACCAGACGGTCAGGTTAGCTGCGTTCAAACTCTCCTTTTTTGTGATGATGTAAAACACTCACACGAAAATAAGTTGACTTCTGTGATACAAAAGGAGGCCTCCACTTTTCTCTTGACTCCACAGATACCCAATTATAAAGCCGAGGGCCGGCTGCTATGGCAACCTAAAGGCCAAACCTGGCATTAGGTCATATGGAGTCAGGAAGCCCACGGAGACCTATGATGTCTACTGTTATGTAGATAAACTGGATGGTAAGTCAGCCACAAAATCAAGCCCTTTAGCTCTGAGAAATGAGGTGTTGTGTGTAGAGAGAGAGAGGCATTGGCACACCCTTTGGCTAAAATGACTAAACCCCCAAATTATCACAGACTTGCCAAAGCTGTATTTTTTCCTAAACTTATAAGCCCACTGTGAAAATACATAACATTGTTTTGTGTGCAAATATTATCTGACCTATTATCCTTTCATATAAAGTGTTACTTTTTATATATATGTTTGTAATGCCAAACAGTTCTGGGAGTTGTAGAAAGCCCGAGGGAGGGTTACAGGAAAAAAGCGTCCCTTAAAGGGACAGTTTGTGTGTTTTTTGAAGTGGGGTTGACACATTATCAACACTGACTTTGCTTTGAGTGCGTCAACATTTTCCCTGAAACCAGCCCAGAACCTTAACACTCACACACTGATAACATGGCTGCCTGCAGAGAAAGAAGGAAAAAGAAGATTTTAGCCAACAACAGGCTCACCAGAATGAAATCTATGCCTGAATTAGTCTATTCTAAGAATATTTTCACTACTTTTTCTTGCTGAAATTTGTAACCTGCACAGAATCAGCAAATTTACATCATGGTTCACGGCAGTTATTTTGTGACATTAGTGTTTGGAATCGTTTACCTAAGCAAATGAGGCAGTTTTGGCAGAAGCATCAACGACAATGCTGATGATAAAGCAGCAACCATATTTTTAAGACATTGTAGACTTTGGCCGGGCGTATATTTTATTATTTTATTAGGTTAGGCTTTTAAAAAAAGAGGCAAAACAAATCTATTTTCCCTTCTGTCCCTGGTGCCTTGTTATCAGCGAGAGTGAGTGTCTGGGTCCCGGGCTGGTTTATGGAAAAGGCAGCGCGTTTGACAGCGCACTTGGTGAATTTAGTAAACAATGCATACCTCACACAACCACACTTCAAGAAATCCTAAACTGTCCCTTTAAGTTGCCTTTATAGCAGACACTGAAATTCTCTCTTAGCCATAGTGGTTTTTTAAAAGGTCTCCAAAGTATGTGATAATGGGAGTTTTAATTGTCTTTGGCGTTGCTCACGGGAAGTTTTCACTTCTCAGCCAACAGTGTTTTTCTCTCTCTGTTTATTATCCACTTGGTTACTGCTGATGTACTCGGCGACACTCCACCACCCACTCCTTGTCACATCCACTCCACTCGGCTCGCCGTGGCAGGGGACGTGTGCAGTGCATTCCCTGCTGCGACGGAACTTTATACAAGTTTGACTTTATTTTGACAGACATTGGGAACTAATTGCTTGTGAATATGAAGCCATTATTCTGTATCGTGACATTACTATTAACGGTCTTATAAGCAGCTTTCACTGAGCTCCACAATTTCTCTGCAGTTTTATTAAACTGTGCGTCAAATACATATTTAGAGTTATTTGCCTTGATTTATTGAATGTCCGCCGGATCATTATTGCGATTTAATTGTTGATAGAAAGTATCTTCTCCTCGGGACACTGCGGTCGCATGGCTCCTCCACCAAACCGCCGTTACTATTCATCATTATCTCGCTGGTTATCTTTTCCTAGAACACTTTGAAATACTTTAAAATGTATAAAGTCAGATCGCCATGTAAAATGTTTGGTCGCTGAAAGCGTCTGTAGGAGTTTCTTTGTCCCTTGTCTGCTTTTAAGAGGGAGTGCGTTTCAGAGTGGAAAGCATCTCTTAATCTCAGTGCTATTGTAAATCAATGGGATGAAACCAATGTGGGATATTTGAAATGTTACACCCAGCACTAACTGAAAACATGTAGTCAGAGAGTCGTCCTTCCTTGTAATAGTTTTATCAGCTTTGACTGAAATGCTTTTCTATAGCGTTTCATTTGTATCGCCCCTGTAGGCGAAGGCACACACACAATACATATATATAATTAGAATTGTTATCCTTGCATGAACAACACCAAGGAAGGAAGGGAAACGTTGACCTTGGAGTCCAGTTCATTCACCAGTGAGGGGAAATTTAATGTCCTGCAGTACAGACACATTCATTGAAGGGCCAGGAACATTGTCTGCATAGCTAACCCACCTCAGACTAATAGAATGAATGAACTACTGTTGTCCTAAATATGATTGGTGGGAGATTTTTTGGGTGTGTGCCCTGCACAGCTGTCCCTTTTTTCAGCTGTTTTTGGGCTATGTCTCTTTCTAAAAGGTCAGGATGGTGTAAAAAAAAAACAAAGTGACATGTTTATAAAGTGATTCTTGGTGGTTTTTTTTGTTTTTGTCGGTGTTGTTATTCTTTTAGGTCTTTGTAAACAGGAAGGATGGGGCTCTGTCAAGCAATACTATCAGACCTGAATGAGTGAGAATTGTGTGTGTATACAGCAGTGCAGTATACACTGCACTGCTGGTGGGGCTGGTGGGTGTTTATTCTGCCAAACTGCTAAATGACCAGAGTGTTTTACAGAGCAGCAGCAGATTTTACTGCTCTAACTTTTCCCTTTGCCACTGCCTCACTTTACTAGGGCAATGTTCCTGTTGCCTCCATCTGTGTCCCTCTGTCCCAATTCAAGTCTCTGAATCCCGCCCTGTTTGTTTTTAGGTGAAGTATTCTTTGCTCCCGTGACAACCAAGATGACTTTGGACGAGGCCCGCGAAGAGTGCGCGATGAGGAGTTCTGTCTTGGCGTCCCCCGGCCAGCTCCATGCCGCCTGGCGAAAGGGCCTGGACAGATGTGACTATGGCTGGCTGTCTGATGGCAGCGTGCGACACCCTGTCGCGGTGCCCAGATTGCAGTGTGGCGGAGGCCTGCTCGGTGTCAGGACCATGTATCGCTACAGAAACCAGACCGGCTTCCCGGAACCGACTAAGAAGCTTGGAGCTTACTGTTTCAAAGGTAAATTCTACCAAGTTACTCCGGTTTGTCATGGAATAAGGTGTTGTATATAGAGTATGTTGGCTTGTATAAAACCAGGCCTGGGCTGTAGATGATCTCATCTCTTGTATTCGCTTCTCCTCCTTCATCCTTGGATGCTCTATCGCTTCCCACATCTACACCAATGCGTCGACTTGTGTCTGCTACTGTGCTCATTTTTAATTTCTAATCCACAGCCCGGCTCCCAGCAGAGATAAAAACTATGAAAGACCAGAGCAAAGCATTTACAAATGGTTTTCTTATGAACACTGCACGTACAGTGTGGCCCAGACTCGTCTCGTGTCTGGTTGACCTCCCTCATCTCAGATGTTAGTTTCCTGCCCGTCTCTCTGGCAACTTAACGATATAAAAACTGGTAAACTCTGTTCACTCTTCATGCAATGGTCAGACCGTTCCTTTTTCTAATGGGGGATTAATGAGAGTTTGTGACAGTGTATAAAAGTCAGTGTCTGTGTTTGCTTTATCTCTATTACTTCCAGCTGGGCTAATTTAGGCCTCTGAAGCTTTGTCCTCCTTCAACCTCGCTGCTGAGGAACAAACGAGAGCAGTGCTTGGGTATTGCTCTCAACATTTATATATATTTTTTGTAATCATCCATAATTCTCCAAATAAAATGGAGTGATGGGGAATTACAAATTAATTAAAATTTTATAGAAGAGAAAGGAGAGTTTTCCCCATGTACTTCATGGCCTAGTAGGGCTGAGTGATATGACCAAAAACCACCACAATAAAATGTTTTAAAATGATCGATCACAATATATATGTCAAATGAGGATTTACTTAATTTTTTTTAGTTTTTGCATAGTGCATAAACCTCATATCGATATATATATATACATATATATACATATATATATATATGTATAAATGTTTAACCTTTGCTCACTGTTGTTATTGAACTACCGCCCAGCCCTAACTGGAAGTTTGCGGAATTTGGCTTAAGTGGTCTTAACTAATCAGTATCCCCAGGGCGAGAAACCAAATGACTGATGATAGTCATGTAGGCATTTAGAGGAGCAGCAAAAGTAACTAATACCACACCTGTCATCCTTTTTAGTCTCACTATCTAACCCCTTGTTCACCTTTCTCCTCTCATTTCCGCTGTCAGAGTTTGTCCTCCGTCATTCTCACTTGTACTTATCAGAGCAGACATTTGGATAATGGACAAAGCTACTGCTGGACTTCTAAATTCAGTCATCCCCGGCGACCCCTGACCTGGCCTTTCCATCTTTACAAATGAGAGGTTGGATAGATAAGCCTTCCCCCCTGCCCTGGCCATTAAACGCCCCTGAGCCATGTTAACTCTCGCGGTGATAAGTCCCCGCGGAGTTCAGAGGGCACACAAACAGGCCACCCTCACCTCCTGCTCTGTGTATTCCATGTCAGCTCTCTCAGTCATGTTGTATTTACGACCACGTCTAAGTGCTTTTCAAGTACCCGCGTTTGGCCGCACTCGCTTCATCATTTCCTGCTTTCCCACAACCAATAATTTTTCACAAATGAAAGCATTATGTAAACCTATGTCCACACAGTTATACATGGGGTGCAAAGAGGAAAAATGGGATTTTTTTTTTTTTCTTTTTTACTTTTAAAACAAAGGCCTCAGCTCTAATGCACCAGTGAGATAATGGACTCCCTCTGAGAGCAGGCCCTGTTTTCCAGTTTAGGGGAAAATGTGTGTGACACCTGACATCAGAAAACAGAGGGCTAGTGCATAATAATGGTCAACAGCTGGATTTACACAATCTGTCTGCGTCACAGTGAGGAGCTTTCTCAAGTTGCTCTGCAGCCTTTTTATGGGTGCAAGAGAGCATTGGAGGACACGCAGGGAAGAGGAGACATGCTCGAGAGAAACATTAGGGGGATTTACTCCATAAAACTTAAAGAAAAGGCAGAGTGGTTTATTAGAGAGTCTCAGTCGACCAACCAGAGTTGATGTTACTTACCATCAGTGACAGTTTTGAATAAAGAAAAGAAAAGGAAAAACTCTCGGCAGTTGACAGTGAGAATTACAAAGAGAAACTTTAAAATAACCACATCTGCATCAAGCTGATGACAGATATTTTCAAAAGTATATCCTCAACAGTACTTGAGGTCATTTGCCAGCTTCTCTAATGCACAGTAAAACTATTGCGTGCGACCTTAAGTAGCATTAGCTCCTCTCTGTCTTTGGAAACCATGCGCGAGTGATTGATATTAGTGCTAGCTATAAATAGATAAGAGAGGAGGAGGTCTTGTACATTAGGGTTTCTAGGAAACTTTTAACACTGGGTACTTTTTTTAACTGCTTCATAAAAAAAATTGCTTTAATTTTACGTTGTATACAAATGTTCAACTTTCAAGTCAAAGTGCTAATGTGTGGGTTCTCTGTGTGTTTCACAGGAAAGAGAGAGGTGATCAGCCACACGTCCTTTGTGGAAGTGTCCATGGTAGAAATGACTTCCACCGTCGTCGTCAGCTCCACTTCCTCCATCCCTCTACTGGAGAGTAGCACCTCTACGCTAACCCCAAAACCTGAAACTGCATCAGAGGCAGATGAATCTCCACTTCCCTCAGATGTGACATTTATGTTCTCTGCCAGTATGGCTCCACCTCGCCCCACGCCAGCGGGAGAAGAAGAGGAGTTGTTCACCACAGTCGCACCCACGATCCGAGAGGAACCTGAGGAAAGTCATCGCCCAGTTTCCCCAGACGCAGAACTCAAGTACACAACAGAGAGCACTGCTATCAAAGAATCGGATGCAAAAGATCAGTCAGTGATCAATATAGTTACAATTCAACCTGATGTCCAAGTTACAGTGGAGTCTCTCGGCACAAAGTCCATGTTTGTCATAGGGAAAACTGAGGAAACTATTCCAGGTGACGTGCTAACTACCGCGATGACCTACGACCTCAGCGACAGTCCAACAGGATTCGTAGAACTGACCAGCGAGGAAGCGTTCAGCTCCTCTGAGTCAACAGACTCACCAAATGGACTTCATTCAACAACACCATTCCCAGATTATGATCTCGACGTGGATGAGATTGACCCTTTCTTTGGCGTTGAGGCACAACCCCCGACTCCACCATCCGAACACATCTTTTCATCCACCCCATTAGACGGAACCAAAATCCCCACAGCTCTTCCCCCTGACACCACTTATATGTGTAACACCCGACCGGCCAGCGATGTGAGCCGCCACACGGAACCACCAGAGGAGACGCAGACCACAACTCCGCGGCAGGACGAGGAGACACCGGCTGTCGTCGACGAGGAGAGGACGTCCGCCGCCATCCTGACCGAGAGCGGACACTTAGCCGAGGAGGCCACGTCGTCGACAAGTGTTTTTGACGAGTCCACCTATCAGGGGCACGAACACAGCGTCGACAGCATGGCAGAGGACACAACGGTGACTGACGCTGAACCGGAGTTCTTCACAGCTGTGGCTCACAAAACCAGCACTCCAGGTCCAGCGGTCCCTGATGAGTGGTCCAACCAAGTCACGCAGACGCAGAATGTATCAGGTAACAATTCCAGTAGTATGGTTATTATTAAAATTATATTCATTTAAAGGGCATATATGTAAAAAAAAAAAAATACAAAAGCAGGTACTTTTGGAATAAGGCCACCAACTCTGTTTATGTTTGTAGGTATTTTGGTCTCTTTCGCCACTTACCCAATAAAACAGCTCTTAGCACTTCCACAGCCAGGCTCCCAGCAGAGATGCTCATCTAGTCCGGTTTCAATACTAGCATATTGTATATATAATATATAGCAGCACAGATGTTTGTGTCTCTTGCTCACCTGCCTCTTAGCCGGCACCTTTTGCTATGTTTTACATAGCGTTTGTTTGCCTTTGAAAGTCACAAAATGTACCTTTCAAATCCTCTAAACACTCCTCTGTACTCAATTAAATGCCAGGGCATATTTGACAAAACTAACTTGAATGGAATCAGGGAACTGAAGTGCTGGAAACAGTGAAGAAAGATCATTTCCTTTACTGTTTTATTTGGCTGTGTCGTGCAGCTCACTCATGAGACGGGCAGTGTGAATGTTTCCATACGTTAACATGTGCGCTTAGATGAAAAGTATAACTAACTAAATACTGTAGTTTCTACAGACTTTGGTAATCATGGACCACGATGTTTTGAATTGGGTTAGCCGTAGCTCTTGTTTTAGATGTTAAACATGTTTACATACAGTATATCCCCTTTAAATGTCATTGGGGTTTTGCAAATCGAGAAATGCCATCACTTATCTTTATTAGGCCACAACAATGACAACAAACAATGATGTCAGTGGACAACTATGTGCCATGTTGTTTCCCAGTATTGTTTTTTGACTGATTTATGATGCTATTATTGGGAGCTATGGGAGGCTGTGCTGTCCAGGGTGCTGAAGTTAAAAAGATGGTTTTATTTGAAACCGCTTTGGCACTTAACAGTGGTTGGAGTAATCAAATTTGGCATAGGCAACACACAGTGAAGTGCATTTGGCTTTACATTAGTTTAGATTTACGAAGCAAAGGCACAAACTAGTGTCACTTTTACCAGTATGATTCTTGCTATTATTCCTGCATTTGCTCAGCTGCTCTCTAGTGGAAGTTGAATGTCTTTCTCTGCAAATAGGATTTTTCTTGGAACGTTTTTCCGTTTTCTTCGTTTAATAGATTTTGGGCTACCAAAACCTGGTTGAAATGCACATTTAGGCCATGGCTTTCACAACAGAACAGCACATGATCTCATATGCAAACAGCAGCTGCATCATTTTTTAACTCTTTTACAAACATTACCGTGGTGAGTCATTCCTTGTTCCCGAAGAGCAGCTTGTCTTAGAGGAAAGGGATCTGGTGAATTGGAAAGTTTCCAAACAATGAATTGGTCTGGCTTTGTGGTAGGTACTAAGTCTGCCCGTGAGAGTTGCAATCTGTCCTCCATATGTAAAGGGAATTTCCTTCTCTAATTGTGCCAAGTGCTTGCTAAAGGTGAGGATTTCGCTCCCTAATAGTGTAAGTTGTGATTTTACAATGTAAACCGCTTACAGATTGTATATGTTACGGTTTATAAATAAAACCAAATTGACTACACTCAAACTGCATTGTGTATATGCAGTGTGGTCAGGTTAGCTGCCAAAAAACATGTACTCTGTGCATGTATACTGCTTAACCTAAACAAAATCAGCATGCGTGTATATAACTTGTGTGAGTCTGCACTGCAAAATACTCTGCAGTTGCATTTGCAGTATTTCCTGCCTTACGTGTTCATGTACCAGCTCACTGGCAGCAAAGGGAGGTGTGTTGGCAGACTACCTGAGTAAGCACAGATGCTTCAGCACAGACTGGACACCACAACACGTGGTGAGGTCATTGCATGAGGACAGCTGCGAGGCTGCCTGTAGCGGGTGATTATAGCTACTTTTACTGCTCCATCATGTGATGTGGCTCAGCTGAGGCACTTGACGTCTCTTTCTGCTCTCACAGTTTGTGTGGGAAGCGTTTGTGGAAAGTATTGTGACAAACTGGTGACTGCATGGCAACTAAGTGCACAATATATCAGCGTGGTGTTGCTTAAAGATGTGTCGTAAAATGATCACATGGGCAACGCCCACATTAATCGAGAGCTATTAAATTCATTGTTTACCAAACATATCAATAATCCGAGGTGTGTCACAAGCCACAAATGTCACAAAGCAATTCACAGAACAACCGCTGTTGCATGCTTACTCAAATATAACATGTATTTGACATTCATTAAAACTAAATTTAGACAAAGTGCATTGGCACATTCTGGCAAAGGAATAAACAAATCAGTCGTAAACAAGTGGTCTGATACAATAACATCTTAAGTAACTGAGCATTCATCATCATAGTTTGGGTGATGTTGGCTGAGTGATAGAGCAAGTTGTCTGTCAACTGGAAGGTTGTCGGTTCAGTTCCTGGCTCCGCTAGTCTACACGCTGATGTGTCCTTGTGTACGTTTTAATAGAATTCAGAAAATAATGTTTGTACGACATGAAGCTGATTGCCAGCTGAGGTATTCATTAGTACAATACAGTTGTGTTGTCTTTGTATTTATTTATTACCATTTCTGGCATAAACCAGTAGTCATTTTAGGAACCAAAATATTGTCCTGATAAGGCAAATCCTAATTTATAGGGAGCTGGTGAAATTGTCAGGCATAAATGGTTATGGTCAAGGGTAAGGATAAGGTTTTATTTAGACTGTCCATATGAAGTGCAAATATGTCTCTCTCTCTCACACACACACCCCACAGAGAGAGAGAGATTTTCCAGGGTTTCTGAAGTGAATGTGTGTCTTTCTCCAGAGCTGAGGTGGAGCAGGTGTTCGTAGTTGCAACCAATAATCACCAAGAGTCACCATTTGTGGGAAACGGAGACATGGGCGGACAAGGCAGGGAGAGGGTGTATAGTTAAGTTTGGTAAACAAAAGGTTTGTTAGGGTTTTTTTGTGTAGTTAATCTTTTCCTCCTCTTTGCAAACATTGCTAAATGGTCAATTCTGAACAGATATAAACTGTTAATTTTAGGATTAACCACAGCTGTTGTTAAAATTCAGGGTTCTTCAAAGACTTTTTTTATTGACATACAGGTTTTTTTTAGTGTCCTTTTACTTTGCAATCAAATGGTCACACATTTTCCTTTGTTTTCATTTCAGTGGGCCAGGTTCTACTTCCACAAAGTTCTTTGTCTCCTGCCATTTCACCTGCACCAGACCAACACACCCCTACCCATGGTGAGCCTGTTCTGCAGAGTGGAGACCCGGACCTTGTCTCTCAAGGTGCTGTAACCCTCACCACTCCAACTGTTAGTTTTATAAATGGTAAACAAGAGATCACATTGGAGCCACAGAGCCCCGGCGAAAAAGAGGCCATAGGCACCCAGATTATGACAAATGTGACAATAAGTGATGAAGTATTTGATTATCAATGGAACAAGCTCCCTGTTGATAGTTCCACTGATTCTATCGAGGAACCCACAGAAGGAGGAATCACTACAGAGATACCAAATGTTGATGAATATGACACTGATACAATCTCAGTAGTTGAATCAAAGCCTCCTCTCATATTCCCTCAAGAGGATGACATCACCAAAGTAGGCCCCACACACGAAGACTCAACCTCACTTTCAGTCACAACAGTGGAGGGTACATCCAAAACGACTGAGGCAGGACCAGCTGCCATAGACGGAACGAGTTATATCACCATCGTCTCTGCTGGTTTAGCCTCTACGGCAACACCAGCTGAACCACAGGTCACAAAAACAGCAGAAGAAAGCCAAACAATAAAAGCTGACCAAGAAACCACCACTATCATCTCTGCATCTGTACAAGACGTGAGAGATGAGTCACGGAGGACTCCCACTTCAGTGAAAAGTGACTCATTAGTGACTCAGACAGAAAAGGATGAGGACCTTGTTACACGTCCAACAGAGATCCACACAGCCAGATATACAGCTGAAACCACAGAGGAAACAAAGAGCACATCTGCCACTCCAGCTGCAGAAGACAGCACTCAGTCTAAACACAAAACTGCATCCCATCCCTCCACTGATGACGCTGATGACTCTGAGAGCTCCACTCAAGGTGTGGAGGACGGGAAGGAGACTCGAACCCCTGAAGAATTTGCCTTCAGCACAACCACTTTTTCAGTATCTGAAAGTTCTGCTCCTCCTGGAAAAACAGCCAAGACTGAGATAACACCAGCCTTAGATGTAGAAAGCACTGAATCATCATCAGGTGTTGCACATACCCTGGCTGGCACATCAGAGGGAACAGTCATAAGCCAGGCAGGACATACAGTCAGTCAATTACCTTCCATATCACCCACTGAGAAAGCTGCAACTGATGCAGTGTCTTCTTTTGAGGATAGTTCAAGAGTCCAAGGAGAAAGCACGTTTGGAACCAGTCCTCCATCACGCACAGTTGGTGGCACTGCACATTCTTTATTACCGTTAAGCACTACACATAAAACAGATGAAGCAACAAGGGAGAGAGAACTAACATTACAAACTGTACAAACAGCAGGCGTAAATAAAACATCTGTTATTGCCACTGAGCCAGGTGAAACTCCAGCAACTGCGACTTTACAGGATGAGAAGAAACAACAGGACACGGCTTCTCCCTCACATGAATCTGCTACAACCACTGCTTCCACGTTATACAATGCTATTGAAATTGTCAAGACAACTATGGCTTCATTCACAGGATTTTTCACTCAGTACACAACGCAAAGTGAATCACAAAGTGATTTACCTGACAAAGAGGCAGTTACCAGTGAGGAAATATCCACCAGTGTCACAGATAAGGGGCCTTCAGGAAATCAAACTTACTCACCTGTGACCACAGCTCAAACACAACCTTCATCTGTGAGTGTCACGAAACAGGCAGCCAATCTTCTCTCTCCAGTTGGTGACAAAACAGGAACATCTACTGTCACTCCAGTAGAGCAGAGCTCAGTTGGGCAAACCTCAGTCATAGCTATGACTTCATCTTCATTCGTCACTGCAACAACGCTGTCACAGAGAACAAAGGAAAGTGTCGAGACAGATGAGACAAAAATAACAGAAAGTACAAGAGACATTTCCACATCCATGCCTTCCCTCATGACATCAACCATGAAATCTGGTAAAGATTCATCAACAGAAGTTGGTTCATATGGATACAATACAAGCACTTCCTTTTCAGCTACTTTAACCATGGCTCCAGCACTCTACAGTACTGACAAACCACCTTCAGTATCAACGAAAACACAAGGGACTGATACCATGAGTCAGACAGAGAAAGATTCAGTAACTCCAGAGAAAGGTTCGGCTATCCCAACAAGTGAAAAAGAAAGCTCATCTGAACAGACAACTGATGCATCAATCAAAGACACTGCATCTCCTTCTGTTTCATCGCTGTTTAGCACAGAGAAGCCAACAGCACTGCCAGTTAGGGACCAAGACAGTGCTGTCACAGATCAGACTGCAAAGCCCTCATATCAGACTGATGATTTTTCTTCCACCACTGCAACACAGGGAGAAGGATCAGGTGACCAAACTCCAGACATGTTCACTTCATCCTCCTTTGTCCCTGATACATCTTCTTTATTCAGCACTGTGTCCCCAACAGCACAATCTCCTCAAACAAAAGAAAGTCTTGGAACAGATCAGACAAAATTACCATCACTTTCAGCAGAACCGCCAGTTTCTACAGTCCCTGATGAGGTACTAAGCTCAAAAACAGTGACTCCAAGTTTACCTTCTTTCATATCATCAACCATTCAGGGTATTGATGATGACGATATTGTCAGTGAAGTTACAATGGTTGAGTCCAGTCCGCCCATCATAGCATCAACCATTAAATCTGAAACATCATCCTTCCTCATCACAACTGCTAAAGAGAGTTCTGGAGATGGCACAACTGACTTTACTGAAGACTCAGTCTTCACTGGAACTGTTTTCCCTTCAAAGTTAAGTTCAGAGTCACCATCAGTTACTGCATCACAGGAATCCAAAACAGGTGCTTCTTCATCAGCCACTGTTACAATTGCTTCATCACTTTACAGTACAGACAAACCAACTTCATTGTCATCTAAAACACAAGAGACTGTTACCATGAGTCAGACAGAGGAAGATGCAGTGACACCTGAAAAGAGTTCTGCCTCCCCAACAACTGATGCATCAATCAAAGACACTGCATCTCCTTCTGTTTCATCACTGTTCAGCACAGAGACGCCAACAGGACTGCCAGTTAGGGACCAAGACAGTGCTGTCACAGATCAGACTGCAAAGCCCTCGTATCAGGATTCTGGTTTTTCTTCCACCACTGCAACACAAGGAGAAGGATCAGGTGACCAAACTCCAGACATGTTCACTTCATCCTCCTTTGTCCCTGATACATCGTCTTTATTCAGCACTGTGTCCCCAACAGCACAATCTCCTCAAACAAAAGAAAGTCTTGGAACAGATCAGACAAAATTACCATCACTTTCAGCAGAACCACCAGTTTCTACAGTCCCTGATGAGGTACTAAGCTCAAGAACAGTGACTCCAAGTTTACCTTCTTTCATATCATCAACCATTCGGGGTATTGATGATGACAATATTGTCAGTGAAGTTACAATGGTTGAGTCCAGTCCGCCCATCATAGCATCAACCATTAAATCTGAAACGGCATCCTTTCTTATCACAACTAATACAGATAGATCTGGAGATGGCACAACTGACTTTACTGAAGACTCAGTCTTCACTACAACTGTTTTCCCTTCAAAGTTGAGTTCAGTGTCACCATCAGTTACTGCATCACAGGAATCCAAAACAGGTGCTTCTTCATCAGCCACTGTTACAATTGCTTCATCACTTTACATTACTGACAAACCAACTTCATTGTCATCTAAAACACAAGAGACTGTTACCATGAGTCAGACAGAGGAAGATTCAGTGACACCTGAAAAGGGTTCTGCCTCCCCAACAACTGATGCATCAATCAAAGACACTGCATCTCCTTCTGTTTCATCGTTGTTCAGCACAGAGACGCCAACAGGACTGCCAGTTAGGGACCAAGACAGTGCTGTCACTGATCAGACTGCAAAGCCCTCGTATCAGGATGATGGTTTTTCTTCCACCACTGCAACACAGGGAGAAGGATCAGGTGACCAAACTCCAGACATGTTCACTTCATCCTCCTTTGTCCCTGATACATCGTCTTTATTCAGCACTGTGTCCCCAACAGCACAATCTCCTCAAACAAAAGAAAGTCTTGGAACAGATCAGACAACAATATCATCACCCTCAGGAGAACCACTGATTTCTTCAGTCTCTGCGGAAGTGCTAAGAAGCTCAATCACATCAACTCAAAGTCCACCTTCTTTCATCTCATCAACCATTCAGGGTATTGATGATGACGATATTGTCAGTGAAGTTACAATGGTTGAGTCTAGTCCATCCATCATAGCATCAACAATTAAACCTGAAACATCATCCTTCCTCATCACAACCGGTACAGATAGTTCTGGAGATGGCACAAATGACTTTACTGAAGACTCAGTCTTCACTACAACTGTTTCCCCTTCAAATCTGAGTTCAGAGTCACCATCAGTTACTGCATCACAGGAATCCAAAACAGGTGTTTCTTCATCAGCCACTGTTACAATTGCTTCATCACTTTACAGTACTGACGAACCAACTTCATTGTCATCTAAAACACAAGAGACTGTTACCATTAGTCAGACAGAGGACGATTCAGTGACACCTGAAAAGAGTTCTGCCTCCCCAACAACTGATGCATCAATCAAAGACACTGCATCTCCTTCTGTTTCATCGCTGTTTAGCACAGAGACGCCAACAGCACTGCCAGTTAGGGAACAGGGCAGTGCTGTCACAGATCAGACTGCAAAGCCCTTGTATCAGACTGATGATTTTTCTTCCACCACTGCAACACAGGGAGAAGGATCAGGCGACCAAACCGCAGACATGTTCACTTCATCCTCCTTTGTCCCTGATACATCGTCTTTATTCAGCACTGTGTCCCCAACAGCACAATCTCCTCAAACAAAAGAAAGTCTTGGAACGGATCAGACAAAATTACCATCACTTTCAGCAGAACCGCCAGTTTCTACAGTCTCTGATGAGGTACTAAGCTCAAGAACAGTGACTCAAAGTCCACCTTCTTTCATATCATCAACCATTCAGGGTATTGATGATGATGATATCGTCAGTGAAGTTACAATGGTTGAGTCCAGTCCGCCCATCATAGCATCAACCATTAAATCTGAAAGAGCATCCTATCTCATCACAACTGATACAGATGGTTCTGGAGATGGCACAACTGACTTTACTGAAGACTCAGTCTTCACTACAACTGTTTTCCCTTCAAAGTTGAGTCCAGAGTCTCCATCTGTTACTTTATTAGATGAATCCAAACCAAGTGATTCTTCCTCAGCCACTGTTACAATTGCTTCATCACTTTACAGTACTGACAAACCAGCATCATTGTCATCTACAACACAAGAGACTGTTACCATGAGTCAGACAGAGGAAGATTCAGTGACACCTGAAAAGGGTTCTACCTCCCCAACAACTGATGCATCAATCAAAGACACTGCATCTCCTTCTGTTTCATCGCTGTTCAGCACAGAGAGGCCAACAGCACTGCCAGTTAGGGACCAAGACAGTGCCGTCACAGATCAGACTGCAAAGCCCTCATATCAGGATAATGGTTTTTCTTCCACCACTGCAACACAGGGAGAAGGATCAGGTGACCAAACTCCAGACATGTTCACTTCATCCTCCTTTGTCCCTGATACATCGTCTTTATTCAGCACTGTGTCCCCAACAGCACAATCTCCTCGAACAAAAGAAAGTCTTGGAACAGATCAGACAAAATTACCATCACTTTCAGCAGAACTGACAGTTTCTACAGTCCCTGATGAGGTACTAAGCTCAAGAACAGTGGCACCAAGTTTGCCTTCTTTCATATCATCAACCATTCAGGGTATTGATGATGACAATATTGTCAGTGAAGTTACAATGGTTGAGTCTAGTCCATCCATCATAGCATCAACAATTAAATCTGAAACATCATCCTTCCTCATCACAACTGATACAGATAGTTCTGGAGATGGCACAACTGACTTAACTGAAGACTCAGTCTTCACTACAACTGTTTTCCCTTCAAAGTTGAGTTCACAGTCATCATCCGTTACTGCATCACAGGAATCCAAAACAGGTGCTTCTTCATCAGCCACTGTTACAATTGCTTCATCACTTTACAGTACTGACAAACCAACTTCATTGTCATCTAAAACACAAGAGACTATTACGATGAGTCAGACAGAGGAAGATTCAGTGACACCTGAAAAGAGTTCTGCCTCCACAAAAACGGATGCATCGATGAAAGACACTGCATCTCTTTCTGTTTCATCGCTGTTCAGCACAGAGAAGCCAACAGCACTGCCAGTTAGGGACCAAGACAGTGCTGTCACTGATCAGACTGCAAAGCCCTCGTATCAGACTGATGATTTTTCTTCCACCACTGCAACACAGGGAGAAGGATCAGGCAACCAAACCCCGGACATGTTCACTTCATCCTCTTTTGTCCTTGATACATCTTCATCCTTATACAGCACTGTGTCCCCAACAGCACAAACACCTGAAGCAAAAGAAAGTCCTGCAACAGATCAGACAACAATATCACCCCCCTCAGGAGAACCACCAATGTCTGCAGTCTCTAATGAGGTGCTAAGAAGCTCAATAACTTTGACTCAAAGTCCACCTTCTTTCATATCATCAACCATTCAGGGTACTGATGATGACGATATTGTTAGTGAAGTTACAATGGTTGAGTCTAGTCCATCCATCATAGCATCAACAATTAAATCTGAAACATCATCCTTCCTCATCACAACTGATACAGATGGTTCTGGAGATGGCACAACTGACTTTACTGAAGACTCAGTCTTCACTACAACTGTTTTCCCTTCAAAGTTGAGTCCAGAGTCTCCATCTGTTACTTTATTAGATGAATCCAAACCAAGTGATTCTTCCTCAGCCACTGTTACAATTGCTTCATCACTTTACAGTACAGATGAACCAACTTCATTGTCATCTAAAACACAAGAGACTGTTACCATGAGTCAGACAGAGGAAGATTCAGTGACACCTGTAAAGAGTTCTGCCTCCCCAACAACGGATGCATCAATCAAAGACACTGCATCTCCTTCTGTTTCATCGCTGTTCAGCACAGAGACGCCAACAGGACTGCCAGTTAGGGACCAAGACAGTGCTGTCACTGATCAGACTGCAAAGCCCTTGGATCAGGATGATGGTTTTTCTTCCACCACTGCAACACAGGGAGAAGGATCAGGTGACCAAACTCCAGACATGTTCACTTCATCCTCCTTTGTCCCTGATACATCGTCTTTATTCAGCACTGTGTCCCCAACAGCACAATCTCCTCAAACAAAAGAAAGTCTTGGAACAGATCAGACAAAATTACCATCACTTTCAGCAGAACCACCAGTTTCTACAGTCCCTGATGAGGTACTAAGCTCAAGAACAGTGGCACCAAGTTTGCCTTCTTTCATATCATCAACCATTCAGGGTATTGATGATGACGATATTGTCAGTGAAGTTACAATGGTTGAGTCTAGTCCGCCCATCATAGCGTCAACAATTAAATCTGAAACATCATCCTTCCTCATCACAACTGATACAGATAGTTCTGGAGATGGCACAACTGACTTTACTGAAGACTCAGTGTTCACTACAACTGTTTCCCCTTCAAACCTGAGTTCAGAGTCATCATCAGTTACTGCATCACAGGAATCCAAAACAGGTGCTTCTTCATCAGCCACTGTTACAATTGCTTCATCACTTTACAGTACTGACAAACCAACATCATTGCCATCTAAAACACAAGCGACCGTTACCATGAGTCAGACAGAGGGTGATTCAGTGACACCTGAAAAGAGTTTTGCCTCCCCAACAACCGGTGGAGAAAGCTCAAGTGAACAGACAACTGATGCATCAATCAAAGACACTGCATCCCCTTCTGTTTCATCGCTGTTCAGCACAGAGAAGCCAACAGCACTGCCAGTTAGGGAACAGGGCAGTGCTGTCACAGATCAGACTGCAAAGCCCTCATATCAGACTGTTGATACTTCTTCCCCCACTTCAGTACATGAAGAGGGCTCAGGTGTCCAAACACCAGACATGTTCACTTCATCCTCTTTTGTCCTTGATACATCTTCTTCCTTATACAGCACCATGTCCCCAACAGCACAAACACCTGAAGCAAAAGAAAGTATTGCAACAGATCAGACAACAATATCACCCCCCTCAGGAGAACCACCAATGTCTGCAGTCTCTGATGAGGTGCTAAGAAGCTCAATAACGTTGACTCAAAGTCCACCTTCTTTCATATCATCAACCATTCAGGGTATTGATGATGACGATATTGTTAGTGACGTTACAATGGTTGAGTCTAGTCCATCCATCATAGCATCAACAATTAAATCTGAAACATCATCCTTCCTCATCACAACTGATACAGATGGTTCTGGAGATGGCACAACTGACTTTACTAAAGACTCAGTCTTCACTACAACTGTTTTCCCTTCAAAGTTGAGTTCAGAGTCTCCATCTGTTACTTTATTAGATGAATCCAAACCAAGTGATTCTTCCTCAGCCACTGTTACAATTGTTTCATCACTTTACAGTACAGACGAACCAACTTCATTGTCATCTAAAACACAAGAGACTGTTACCATGAGTCAGACAGAGGAAGAGTCAGTGGCGCTTGAAAAGAAATCTTCCTCCCCAACAACTGATGCATCAATCAAAGATGCTGCATCTCCTTCTGTTTCATCGCTGTTTAGCACAGAGACGCCAACAGGACTGCCAGTTAGGGACCAAGACAGTGCTGTCACTGATCAGACTGCAAAGCCCTCGTATCAGGATGATGGTTTTTCTTCCACCACTGCAACACAGGGAGAAGGATCAGGTGACCAAACTCCATACATGTTCACTTCATCCTCCTTTGTCCCTGATACATCGTCTTTATTCAGCACTGTGTCCCCAACAGCACAATCTCCTCAAACAAAAGAAAGTCTTGGAACGGATCAGACAAAATTACCATCACTTTCAGCAGAACCACCAGTTTCTACAGTCCCTGATGAGGTACTAAGCTCAAGAACAGTGGCATCAAGTTTGCCTTCTTTCATATCATCAACCATTCAGGGTATTGATGATGATGATATTGTCAGTGAAGTTACAATGGTTGAGTCCAGTCCGCCCATCATAGCATCAACCATTAAATCTGAAAGAGCATCCTTCCTCATCACAACTGATACAGATGGTTCTGGAGATGGCACAACTGACTTTACTGAAGACTCAGTCTTCACTACAACTGTTTTCCCTTCAAAGTTGAGTTCAGAGTCACCATCAGTTACTGCATCACAGGAATCCAAAACAGATGCTTCTTCCTCGGCCACTGTTACAATTGCTTCATCACTTTACAGTACAGACAATCCAACATTATTGTCATCTAAAACACAAGAGACTGTTACCATGAGTCAGACAGACAAAGATTCAGTGACACCTGAAAAGAGTTTTGCCTCCCCAACAACTGATGCATCAATCAAAGACACTGCATATCCTTCTGTTTCATCGCTGTTCAGCACAGAGAAGCCAACAGCACGGCCCGTTAGCAACCAAGACAGTGCTGCCACAGATCAGACTGCAAAGCCCTCATACCAGACTACTGATACTTCTTCCCCCACTTCAGTACATGAAGAGGGATCAGGTGTCCAAACACCAGACATGTTCACTTCATCCTCTTTTGTCCCTGATACATCTTCATCCTTATACAGCACTGTGTCCCCACCAGCACAAACACCTCAAGCAAAAGAAAGTCTTGGAACAGATCAGACAGCAATATCACCCCCCTCAGGAGAACCACCAATGTCTGCAGTCTCTAATGAGGTGCTAAGAAGCTCAATAACTTTGACTCAAAGTCCACCTTTCATATCATCAACCATTCAGGGTATTGATGATGACGATATTGTTAGTGAAGTTACAATGGTTGAGTCTAGTCCATCCATCATAGCATCAACAATTAAATCTGAAACATCATCCTTCCTCATCACAACTGATACAGATGGTTCTGGAGATGGCACAACTGACTTTACTAAAGACTCAGTCTTCACTACAACTGTTTTCCCTTCAAAGTTGAGTCCAGAGTCTCCATCTGTTACTTTATTAGATGAATCCAAACCAAGTGATTCTTCCTCAGCCACTGTTACAATTGCTTCATCACTTTACAGTACAGACGAACCAACTTCATTGTCATCTAAAACACAAGAGACTGTTACCATGAGTCAGACAGAGGAAGATTCAGTGACACCTGAAAAGAGTTCTGCCTCCCCAACAACTGATGCATTAATCAAAGACACTGCATCTCCTTCTGTTTCATCGCTGTTCAGCACAGAGACGCCAACAGGACTGCCAGTTAGGGACCAAGACAGTGCTGTCACTGATCAGACTGCAAAGCCCTCGGATCAGGATGATGGTTTTTCTTCCACCACTGCAACACAGGGAGAAGGATCAGGTGACCAAACTCCAGACATGTTCACTTCATCCTCCTTTGTCCCTGATACATTGTCTTTATTCAGCACCGTGGCCCCAACAGCACAATCTCCTCAAACAGAAGAAAGTCTTGGAACAGATCAGACAAAATTACCATCACTTTCAGCAGAACCACCAGTTTCTACAGTCCCTGATGAGTTACTAAGCTCAAGAACAGTGACTCCAAGTTTACCTTCTTTCATATCATCAACCATTCAGGGTATTGATGATGATGACGATATTGTCAGTGAAGTTACAATGGTTGAGTCCAGTCCATCCATCCTAGCATCAACCATAAAATCTGGAACGGCGTCCTTCCTCATCACAACTGATACAGATAGTTCTGGAGATGGCACAACTGACTTAACTGAAGACTCAGTCTTCACTACAACTGTTTTCCCTTCAAAGTTGAGTTCAGAGTCACCATCAGTTACTGCATCACAGGAATCCAAAACAGGTGCTTCTTTATCAGCCACTGTTACAATTGCTTCATCACTTTACAGTACTGACAAACCAACTTCATTGTCATCTAAAACACAAGAGACTGTTACCATGAGTCAGACAGACAAAGATTCAGTGACACCTGAAAAGAGTTTTGCCTCCCCAACAACTGATGGAGAAAGCTCAAGTGAACAGACAACTGAT
The DNA here is from genome assembly GCF_019176455.1 of Solea senegalensis. Taxonomy (NCBI): domain Eukaryota; kingdom Metazoa; phylum Chordata; class Actinopteri; order Pleuronectiformes; family Soleidae; genus Solea; species Solea senegalensis. The sequence continues at coordinate 14,340 of NW_025320957.1, read as the reverse complement.
GCATCAATCAAAGACACTGCATCCCCTTCTGTTTCATCGCTGTTCAGCACAGAGAAGCCAACAGCACTGCCAGTTAGGGAACAGGGCAGTGCTGTCACAGATCAGACTGCAAAGCCCTCATATCAGACTGTTGATACTTCTTCCCCCACTTCAGTACATGAAGAGGGATCAGGTGTCCAAACACCAGACATGTTCACTTCATCCTCTTTTGTCCTTGATACATCTTCATCCTTATACAGCACTGTGTCCCCAACAGCACAAACACCTCAAGCAAAAGAAAGTATTGCAACAGATCAGACAACAATATCACCCCCCTCAGGAAAACCACCAATGTCTGCAGTCTCTGATGAGGTGCTAAGAAGCTCAATAACGTTGACTCAAAGTCCACCTTCTTTCATATCATCAACCATTCAGGGTATTGATGATGACGATATTGTTAGTGAGTTACAATGGTTGAGTCTAGTCCATCCATCATAGCATCAACAATTAAATCTGAAACATCATCCTTCCTCATCACAACTGATACAGATGGTTCTGGAGATGGCACAACTGACTTTACTAAAGACTCAGTCTTCACTACAACTGTTTTCCCTTCAAAGTTGAGTCCAGAGTCTCCATCTGTTACTTTATTAGATGAATCCAAACCAAGTGATTCTTCCTCAGCCACTGTTACAATTGCTTCATCACTTTACAGTACTGACAATCCAACTTCATTGTCATCTAAAACACAAGAGACTGTTACCATGAGTCAGACAGAGGAAGATTCAGTGAATCCTGAAAAGAGTTCTGCCTCCCCAACAACTGATGCATCAATCAAAGACACTGCATCTCCTTCTGTTTCATCGCTGTTCAGCACAGAGACGCCAACAGGACTGCCAGTTAGGGACCAAGACAGTGCTGTCACTGATCATACTGCAAAGCCCTCGTATCATGATGATGGTTTTTCTTCCACCACTGCAACACAGGGAGAAGGATCAGGTGACCAAACTCCAGACATGTTCACTTCATCCTCCTTTGTCCCTGATACATCTTCTTTATTCAGCACTGTGTCCCCAACAGCACAATCTCCTCAAGCAAAAGAAAGTCTTGGAACAGATCAGACAAAGTTACCATCGCTTTCAGCAGAACCACCAGTTTCTACAGTCCCTGATGAGGTACTAAGCTCAAGAACAGTGGCACCAAGTTTGCCTTCTTTCATATCATCAACCATTCGGGGTATTGATGATGATGATGAGGATGATGATATTGTCAGTGAAGTTACAAGGGTTGAGTCCAGTCCGCCCTTCATATCATCAACCATTAAATCTGAAAGAGCATCCTTCCTCATCACAACTGATACAGACAGTTCTGGAGATGGCACAACTGACTTTACTGAAGACTCAGTCTTCACTACAACTGTTTTCCCTTCAAAGTTGAGTTCAGAGTCACCATCAGTTACTGCATCACAGGAATCCAAAACAGATGCTTCTTCCTCGGCCACTGTTACAATTGCTTCATCACTTTACAGTACAGACAATCCAACATTATTGTCATCTAAAACACAAGAGACTGTTACCATGAGTCAGACAGACAAAGATTCAGTGACACCTGAAAAGAGTTTTGCCTCCCCAACAACTGATGCATCAATCAAAGACACTGCATCTCCTTCTGTTTCATCGCTGTTCAGCACAGAGAAGCCAACAGCACGGCCCGTTAGCAACCAAGACAGTGCTGCCACAGATCAGACTGCAAAGCCCTCATACCAGACTACTGATACTTCTTCCCCCACTTCAGTACATGAAGAGGGATCAGGTGTCCAAACACCAGACATGTTCACTTCATCCTATTTTGTCCCTGATACATCTTCATCCTTATACAGCACTGTGTCCCCACCAGCACAAACACCTCAAGCAAAAGAAAGTCTTGGAACAGATCAGACAGCAATATCACCCCCCTCAGGAGAACCACCAATGTCTGCAGTCTCTAATGAGGTGCTAAGAAGCTCAATAACTTTGACTCAAAGTCCACCTTTCATATCATCAACCATTCAGGGTATTGATGATGACGATATTGTTAGTGAAGTTACAATGGTTGAGTCTAGTCCATCCATCATAGCATCAACAATTAAATCTGAAACATCATCCTTCCTCATCACAACTGATACAGATGGTTCTGGAGATGGCACAACTGACTTTACTAAAGACTCAGTCTTCACTACAACTGTTTTCCCTTCAAAGTTGAGTCCAGAGTCTCCATCTGTTACTTTATTAGATGAATCCAAACCAAGTGATTCTTCCTCAGCCACTGTTACAATTGCTTCATCACTTTACAGTACAGACGAACCAACTTCATTGTCATCTAAAACACAAGAGACTGTTACCATGAGTCAGACAGAGGAAGATTCAGTGACACCTGAAAAGAGTTCTGCCTCCCCAACAACTGATGCATCAATCAAAGACACTGCATCTCCTTCTGTTTCATCGCTGTTCAGCACAGAGACGCCAACAGGACTGCCAGTTAGGGACCAAGACAGTGCTGTCACTGATCAGACTGCAAAGCCCTCGGATCAGGATGATGGTTTTTCTTCCACCACTGCAACACAGGGAGAAGGATCAGGTGACCAAACTCCAGACATGTTCACTTCATCCTCCTTTGTCCCTGATACATCGTCTTTATTCAGCACCGTGGCCCCGACAGCACAATCTCCTCAAACAGAAGAAAGTCTTGGAACAGATCAGACAAAATTACCATCACTTTCAGCAGAACCGCCAGTTTCTACAGTCCCTGATGAGTTACTAAGCTCAAGAACAGTGACTCCAAGTTTACCTTCTTTCATATCATCAACCATTCAGGGTATTGATGATGATGACGATATTGTCAGTGAAGTTACAATGGTTGAGTCCAGTCCATCAATCCTAGCATCAACCATAAAATCTGGAACGGCGTCCTTCCTCATCACAACTGATACAGATAGTTCTGGAGATGGCACAACTGACTTAACTGAAGATTCAGTCTTCACTACAACTGTTTTCCCTTCAAAGTTGAGTTCAGAGTCACCATCAGTTACTGCATCACAGGAATCCAAAACAGGTGCTTCTTTATCAGCCACTGTTACAATTGCTTCATCACTTTACAGTACTGACAAACCAACTTCATTGTCATCTAAAACACAAGAGACTGTTACCATGAGTCAGACAGACAAAGATTCAGTGACACCTGAAAAGAGTTTTGCCTCCCCAACAACTGATGGAGAAAGCTCAAGTGAACAGACAACTGATGCATCAATCAAAGACACTGCATCCCCTTCTGTTTCATCGCTGTTCAGCACAGAGAAGCCAACAGCACTGCCAGTTAGGGAACAGGGCAGTGCTGTCACAGATCAGACTGCAAAGCCCTCATATCAGACTGTTGATACTTCTTCCCCCACTTCAGTACATGAAGAGGGATCAGGTGTCCAAACACCAGACATGTTCACTTCATCCTCTTTTGTCCTTGATACATCTTCATCCTTATACAGCACTGTGTCCCCAACAGCACAAACACCTGAAGCAAAAGAAAGTATTGCAACAGATCAGACAACAATATCACCCCCCTCAGGAGAACCACCAATGTCTGCAGTCTCTGATGAGGTGCTAAGAAGCTCAATAACGTTGACTCAAAGTCCACCTTCTTTCATATCATCAACCATTCAGGGTATTGATGATGACAATATTGTTAGTGACGTTACAATGGTTGAGTCTAGTCCATCCATCGTAGCATCAACAATTAAATCTGAAACATCATCCTTCCTCATCACAACTGATACAGATAGTTCTGGAGATGGCACAACTGACTTTACTGAAGACTCAGTCTTCACTACAACTGTTTTCCCTTCAAAGTTGAGTTCAGAGTCTCCATCTGTTACTTTATTAGATGAATCCAAACCAAGTGATTCTTCCTCAGCCACTGTTACAATTGCTTCATCACTTTACAGTACAGACGAACCAACTTCATTGTCATCTAAAACACAAGAGACTGTTACCATGAGTCAGACAGAGGAAGATTCAGTGACACCTGTAAAGAGTTCTGCCTCCCCAACAACGGATGCATCAATCAAAGACACTGCATCTCCTTCTGTTTCATCGCTGTTCAGCACAGAGACGCCAACAGGACTGCCAGTTAGGGACCAAGACAGTGCTGTCACTGATCAGACTGCAAAGCCCTCGGATCAGGATGATGGTTTTTCTTTTACCACTGCAACACAGGGAGAAGGATCAGGTGACCAAACTCCAGACATGTTCACTTCATCCTCCTTTGTCCCTGATACATCGTCTTTATTCAGCACTGTGTCCCCAACAGCACAATCTCCTCAAACAAAAGAAAGTCTTGGAACAGATCAGACAAAATTACCATCACTTTCAGCAGAACCACCAGTTTCTACAGTCCCTGATGAGGTACTAAGCTCAAGAACAGTGGCACCAAGTTTGCCTTCTTTCATATCATCAACCATTCAGGGTATTGATGATGATGATATTGTCAGTGAAGTTACAATGGTTGAGTCCAGTCCGCCCATCATAGCATCAACCATTAAATCTGAAAGAGCATCCTTCCTCATCACAACTGATACAGACAGTTCTGGAGATGGCACAACTGACTTTACTGAAGACTCAGTCTTCACTACAACTGTTTCCCCTTCAAACCTGAGTTCAGGGTCTACATCAGTTACTGCATCACAGGAATCCAAAACAGATGCTTCTTCCTCGGCCACTGTTACAATTGCTTCATCACTTTACAGTACAGACGAACCAACTTCATTGTCATCTAAAACACAAGAGACTGTTACCATGAGTCAGACAGAGGAAGATTCAGTGAATCCTGAAAAGAGTTCTGCCTCCCCAACAACTGATGCATCAATCAAAGACACTGCATCTCCTTCTGTTTCATCGCTGTTCAGCACAGAGACGCCAACAGGACTGCCAGTTAGGGACCAAGACAGTGCTGTCACTGATCAGACTGCAAAGCCCTCGGATCAGGATGATGGTTTTTCTTCCACCACTGCAACACAGGGAGAAGGATCAGGTGACCAAACTCCAGACATGTTCACTTCATCCTCCTTTGTCCCTGATACATCATCTTTATTCAGCACTGTGTCCCCAACAGCACAATCTCCTCAAACAAAAGAAAGTCTTGGAACAGATCAGACAAAATTACCATCGCTTTCAGCAGAACCACCAGTTTCTACAGTCTCTGATGAGGTACTAAGCTCAAGAACAGTGATTCCAAGTTTGCCTTCTTTCATATCATCAACCATTCGGGGTATTGATGATGATGATGAGGATGATGATATTGTCAGTGAAGTTACAAGGGTTGAGTCCAGTCCGCCCTTCATATCATCAACCATTAAATCTGAAAGAGCATCCTTCCTCATCACAACTGATACAGACAGTTCTGGAGATGGCACAACTGACTTTACTGAAGACTCAGTCTTCACTACAACTGTTTCCCCTTCAAACCTGAGTTCAGGGTCTACATCAGTTACTGCATCACAGGAATCCAAAACAGGTGCTTCTTCATCAGCCACTGTTACAATTGCTTCATCACTTTACAGTACTGACAAACCAACTTCATTGTCATCTAAAACACAAGAGACTGTTACCATGAGTCAGACAGACAAAGATTCAGTGACACCTGAAAAGAGTTTTGCCTCCCCAACAACTGATGCATCAATCAAAGACACTGCATCTCCTTCTGTTTCATCGCTGTTCAGCACAGAGAAGCCAACAGCACGGCCCGTTAGCAACCAAGACAGTGCTGCCACAGATCAGACTGCAAAGCCCTCATACCAGACTACTGATACTTCTTCCCCCACTTCAGTACATGAAGAGGGATCAGGTGTCCAAACACCAGACATGTTCACTTCATCCTCTTTTGTCCCTGATACATCTTCATCCTTATACAGCACTGTGTCCCCACCAGCACAAACACCTCAAGCAAAAGAAAGTCTTGGAACAGATCAGACAGCAATATCACCCCCCTCAGGAGAACCACCAATGTCTGCAGTCTCTAATGAGGTGCTAAGAAGCTCAATAACTTTGACTCAAAGTCCACCTTCTTTCATATCATCAACCATTCAGGGTATTGATGATGACGATATTGTTAGTGACGTTACAATGGTTGAGTCTAGTCCATCCATCATAGCATCAACAATTAAATCTGAAACATCATCCTTCCTCATCACAACTGATACAGATAGTTCTGGAGATGGCACAACTGACTTTACTGAAGACTCAGTCTTCACTACAACTGTTTCCCCTTCAAACCTGAGTTCAGGGTCTACATCAGTTACTGCATCACAGGAATCCAAAACAGGTGCTTCTTCATCAGCCACTGTTACAATTGCTTCATCACTTTACAGTACTGACAAACCAACTTCATTGTCATCTAAAACACAAGAGACTGTTACCATGAGTCAGACAGACAAAGATTCAGTGACACCTGAAAAGAGTTTTGCCTCCCCAACAACTGATGGAGAAAGCTCAAGTGAACAGACAACTGATGCATCAATCAAAGACACTGCATCCCCTTCTGTTTCATCGCTGTTCAGCACAGAGAAGCCAACAGCACTGCCAGTTAGGGAACAGGGCAGTGCTGTCACAGATCAGACTGCAAAGCCCTCATATCAGACTGTTGATACTTCTTCCCCCACTTCAGTACATGAAGAGGGATCAGGTGTCCAAACCCCAGACATGTTCACTTCATCCTCTTTTGTCCTTGATACATCTTCATCCTTATACAGCACTGTGTCCCCAACAGCACAAACACCTGAAGCAAAAGAAAGTATTGCAACAGATCAGACAACAATATCACCCCCCTCAGGAGAACCACCAATGTCTGCAGTCTCTGATGAGGTGCTAAGAAGCTCAATAACGTTGACTCAAAGTCCACCTTCTTTCATATCATCAACCATTCAGGGTATTGATGATGACGATATTGTTAGTGACGTTACAATGGTTGAGTCTAGTCCATCCATCATAGCGTCAACAATTAAATCTGAAACAGCATCCTTCCTCATCACAACTGATACAGATAGTTCTGGAGATGGCACAACTGACTTTACTGAAGACTCAGTGTTCACTACAACTGTTTTCCCTTCAAAGTTGAGTCCAGAGTCTCCATCTGTTACTTTATTAGATGAATCCAAACCAAGTGATTCTTCCTCAGCCACTGTTACAATTGCTTCATCACTTTACAGTACAGACGAACCAACTTCATTGTCATCTAAAACACAAGAGACTGTTACCATGAGTCAGACAGAGGAAGAGTCAGTGGCGCTTGAAAAGAAATCTTCCTCCCCAACAACTGATGCATCAATCAAAGATGCTGCATCTCCTTCTGTTTCATCGCTGTTTAGCACAGAGACGCCAACAGCACTGCCAGTTAGGGACCAAGACAGTGCTGTCACTGATCAGACTGCAAAGCCCTCGGATCAGGATGATGGTTTTTCTTCCACCACTGCAACACAGGGAGAAGGATCAGGTGACCAAACTCCAGACATGTTCACTTCATCCTCCTTTGTCCCTGATACATTGTCTTTATTCAGCACTGTGTCCCCAACAGCACAATCTCCTAAAACAAAAGAAAGTCTTGGAACAGATCAGACAAAATTACCATCACTTTCAGCAGAACCGCCAGTTTCTACAGTCCCTGATGAGGTACTAAGCTCAAGAACAGTGGCACCAAGTTTGCCTTCTTTCATATCATCAACCATTCAGGGTATTGATGATGACGATATTGTCAGTGAAGTTACAATGGTTGAGTCCAGTCCGTCCATCATAGCATCAACAATTAAATCTGAAAGTGCATCCTTCGTCATCACAACTGATACAGATAGTTCTGGAGATGGCACAACTGACTTTACTGAAGACTCAGTCTTCACTACAACTGTTTTCCCTTCAAAGTTGAGTTCAGAGTCATCATCAGTTACTGCATCACAGGAATCCAAAACAGGTGCTTCTTCCTCGGCCACTGTTACAATTGCTTCATCACTTTACAGTACTGACAATCCAACTTCATTGTCATCTAAAACACAAGAGACTGTTACCATGAGTCGGACAGAGGAAGATTCAGTGACTCCTGAAAAGGGTTCTGCCTCCCCAACAACTGATGCATCAATCAAAGATGCTGCATCTCCTTCTGTTTCATCGCTGTTTAGCACAGAGACGCCAACAGCACTGCCAGTTAGGGACCAAGACAGTGCTGTCACAGATCAGACTACAAAGCCCTCATATCAGAATGTTGATACTTCTTCCCCCACTTCAGTACATGAAGAGGAATCAGGTGTCCAAACACCAGACATGTTCACTTCATCCTTATACAGCACTGTGTCCCCACCAGCACAAACACCTCAAGCAAAAGAAAGTCTTGAAACAGATCAGACAGCAATATCACCCCCCTCAGGAGAACCACCAATGTCTGCAGTCTCTAATGAGGTGCTAAGAAGCTCAATAACTTTGACTCAAAGTCCACCTTCTTTCATATCATCAACCATTAAGGGTATTGATGATGACGATATTGTTAGTGACGTTACAATGGTTGAGTCTAGTCCATCCATCATTGCATCAACAATTAAATCTGAAACATCAACCTTCCTCATCACAACTGATACAGATAGTTCTGGAGATGGCACAACTGACTTTACTGAAGACTCAGTCTTCACTACAACTGTTTCCCCTTCAAAGTTGAGTCCAGAATCTCCATCTGTTACTTTATTAGATGAATCCAAACCAAGTGATTCTTCCTCAGCCACTGTTACAATTGCTTCATCACTTTACAGTACAGACGAACCAACTTCATTGTCATCTAAAACACAAGAGACTGTTACCATGAGTCAGACAGAGGAAGATTCAGTGACACCTGTAAAGAGTTCTGCCTCCCCAACAACGGATGCATCAATCAAAGACACTGTATCTCCTTCTGTTTCATCGCTGTTCAGCACAGAGACGCCAACAGGACTGCCAGTTAGGGACCAAGACAGTGCTGTCACTGATCAGACTGCAAAGCCCTCGGATCAGGATGATGGTTTTTCTTTTACCACTGCAACACAGGGAGAAGGATCAGGTGACCAAACTCCAGACATGTTCACTTCATCCTCCTTTGTCCCTGATACATCGTCTTTATTCAGCACTGGGTCCCCAACAGTACAATCTCCTCAAACAAAAGAAAGTCTTGGAACAGATCAGACAAAATTACCTTCACTTTCAGCAGAACCGCCAGTTTCTACAGTCCCTGATGAGGTAATAAGCTCAAGAACAGTGACACTAAGTTTGCCTTCTTTCATATCATCAACCATTCAGGGTATTGATGATGACGACGATATTGTCAGTGAAGTTACAATGGTTGAGTCTAGTCCGCCCATCATAGCATCAACAATTAAATCTGAAACAGCATCTTTCCTCATCACAACTGATACAGATAGTTCTGGAGATGGCACAACTGACTTTACTGAAGACTCAGTCTTCACTACAACTGTTTCCCCTTCAAACCTGAGTTCAGGGTCTACATCAGTTACTGCATCACAGGAATCCAAAACAGGTGCTTCTTCATCAGACACTGTTACAATTGCTTCATCACTTTACAGTACTGACAAACCAACATCATTATCATCTAAAACACAAGCGACCGTTACCATGAGTCAGACAGAGGGTGATTCAGTGACGCCTGAAAAGAGTTCTGCCTCCCCAACAACTGATGGAGAAAGTTCAAGTGAACAGACAACTAATGCATCAGTCAAAGACACTGCATCTCCTTCTGTTTCATCGCTGTTCAGCACAGAGAAGCCAACAGCACTGCCAGTTAGGGACCAAGGCAGTGCTGTCACTGATCAGACTACAAAGCCTTCATATCAGACTGATGATTTTTCCTCCACCACTGCAACACAGGGAGAAGGATCTGGTGACCAAACACCAGAAATGTTCACTTCATCCTCTTTTGTCCCTGATCCATCATCTTCATTTAGCACTCTGACCCCAACAGCACCATCACCTGGATCAATAGAACATCTTGCAACAGATCAGACAACAATATCATCACCTTCAGGAGAACCACTGGATTCTACAGTCTTTGATGAGTCATTGAGGAGCCAGATAACAATGACTGCAACTGCAGCTCCGGCTGCTTCATCACTCAGCATGGAGAAGACTACAGGATTGTCTGGTGTTGCCACTTTCCCTGTTTCCACACAAAGTACAAAGTGCACTGCTACTGTCACAAGTATTCCCTCTACATTTGGAACCTCACAACCCTTGGCAATCCCCAGTGTCACCTTAGTGGATACACCTACTTTCATTGACATGGAGGCCTCTGGCTCTGGTGCAGAAGATTTGGAGTCAAGTACAGATGGTTCCGGTGAAGAGTTACCAGCTGAAAGTACCGCACAACCCCAGGGTGGATTTAGATTTGTAACAGATGAGACTGAAAAAGATGAGCCCGAGAGTCCATCTGATATCTTAAGTACTGCATCCTCAAATTACTCAAGCACAGGTACTATTGAAGGATTGTCATCAACCCAAAATCCACACATGACAGGCACTGACATTTACATCAGTAAGGAGACTTTTATGGAGGATAAGACTTCAAGTGATGGCTTATTTGATGTTTCTACTACATTTGTACCAGTAACAAGTCCACCTCTGATGTCCATTACTGTAGAAACTACCATGCAAACCGCAGTGCCTGTCAGTGATGTTGCTGCCCCAGAGGAGCAAATGAAAAATGCATCAGTTGACAATGCCAATGCACAAGCACTCACTGGTACTCCAGCTTCTTCTCTATATAGCACAGAAAAGACTACAGCAATGTTTCTAGAAATCCACACATCAACAGCTCTAAGCAGTTCAGCTGATATATTCTCTGAGACATCTTCAGTGTTACCATCAGCTGTTGACAACACAGGGATTCCAGATACTGAAAGGAGTACAGCATCTCCATCGTTCAGCGTCGAGACACCTTTAACAGCAATAACGTCTGTCACAGTGAAGCCAAATTTCACAACATTAACTGTCATACCTGCCCAGCCAACAGGCACATTACTTACAACTGATAAATCAACTACTTTGACAGACGAGGAGGCTTCTGGTGACCAAACCACTGTGATATTTACTTCAAACCCATCAGTGATTAAGAGTGTTACATTTGGTGAAGCAACAGGTGAAACTGAAACCCTTATTTCAGTCACACCAGACTTTCATGAACAGGTTTCCTCACAGGTGTCTGAAATCACTTCTGGTACCTTCATCATGTCTGAAACAACTCAGCCACCTGCATTAAGTCCTGGGAAGGTTGAAGGTACTGTAGGTGAACATATAACGCAGACCTTAACATCTTTGTCCTCTCATACAACTGAAGACTCAGCTAGTGATCACTCTACATCTGACTTCACCACGCTTAGCTCTCGCAGTGAAAAGCCAGATGAACTCACACCAATGTCCACTCCAATTCCCTCCATTATATATCAGAGCATTACAGACCAACAGGTCGTGATAATCACTCCCAGTAGCAGCAAACCCAAGACTGACCTAACTGAACAAACCCCTACCATGGTCTTGCATATGTCTAAACCATCGACCAGCACAGCCGTCATATTCACAGAGGATGCCACAGATGAAGAGGAGCTGTTCTCTGCAGTTACAGATGGTATGAGTGAAGGCATCATCACCATTCCTAGGCTCATCACCAAAGACGAAATTATCATTGATGCAGATACTATCTCCATTGTACCCTCTCAAGATCACCCAACCATTCAGACAGAAGAAGCTGGAGGCGTCACAGCAATTACAATGACACAAACACTGGAGAGAACAGTAGAACCAGAGGGTTCAGGAAGTGATAGTGCCACCTTTTTCACCACTTCACCTATATCATTTGTTTCAACATCCTCTGAATATTCACAGCCCACTTCGAATACATCAGCTGTGGAACCCGTTTCTACTACTGAGACATCAAGTGAAGAGATGGTCACATCATCACTACATTCTATTTCAGTTACCACTCTGTCCACAAAGTCAGGCTTTGAGGAAGCAAATGATTTAACTACACCACATACAGTTTTCCCTAGCGAGACTCATACAACCACAAATACTGACATTACAGATAAAACCTTAAGTTCCTCCTTTTCCGCTTCAGTCCCTGTTACACCTGTGTCAATTGAACCTGGAACAGTTGAAACATCCAGTGGAGAATCTGATGATAATTACACTGGTACTGATCACTCCAAGGAAGGCTCTGGGATGGCTACATCATGGACTAATTTAGCTGTTACTGTGAGTGAATCAGCAGTAACTGAAAAACTAGTGACATCTACAGCGTCCTCACTGTTCAGCACTGAGAAACCCACTGTTGCACCTGACACGATAGATATGGACGCAACACTCCGGTCTGGTGTAACAGCCACATCACTGGAAGATAGAACTCAATTACCAAGCCAAGCACCTTTAACTAAAGAAGTTTCAACTGATAATCAGGGGAGCTCAAATGAAGACAGTGAAGTCCAGGGAACCTCAACTCTTGCTGTAATAACTTCTGATGAAATAGAAGTTTCTAGGGGGCCTTTTGATGCTACATCTATAACTACAGAACCTAGAGCTGAAAAGTCCACAGAACCTGAAGAAGAAACAGCAGTTGTTGAGTCAAGCTCAGCATATCCATCAGAAAGTTCAAGTGAACAAGCTCAGGAATCAGCAGTTACCAAGCAAACACAACATACTATGTCCTCTACTGTCTCGTCACTGTTCAGCCCTGAGACTCCATTGGTGGCCTCCATATTAGTTTCCACCGATAAAAACACTTCGTCATCTGAGAATGAGGAAATCTCTGTATCACCAGAAGCAAGTATTATTCCAGAGGATGGTTCAAGTGATGAGACATCAAGTATCTTTGATTCCGACTCTGTCACTCCATCGATTTCATCACAGTCTGGTACAGTTAAGATTGATAGCATCACCCAAACTGATCGGCTAGCCCCATCTACATATGGTCAAACCACAGATGTGAAGTCAGCTAAGACCTTATTCAGTGAACCATATACAACACAACACCCTGCTGAGACCAGTGCCAAGTCAACAGTGATGCCAACTTCTTTTGAGTCAGGATCAATGAGCTCTGAACATGAAGACACCCAAAGTTCAGACCAAACTAGTATGGATCTACCCACTGCTGTTACACAGATTTCTACAAGCTCAGAGAGTAAAGTAGCAGTTGCCACAAGCCCAGTTGACCACATTTCCTTTGAGCCTAGTCCAGCTGTCCTTTCCACATTAGCACCATCACAGCCTGATGTTACGGTCCAATTTGCTACAACAGTTTCCCCTGTACAACGCCTAACAACCCCCCAGGAATCATTTGAACAAGTGAAGTCAGAGATCACACTAACTCACCGTCCCCACACCGATCTTTCCTCAGTGTCACTGACCACAACTCACCCCATTTTTGAAAGTCGGGAAACAATCCAGACTACAACTCTCCCTGTTGTGTCTTTGGTGGCTGAAGCTGTATCCTCCTCACTTGAAGATGGGACAGTTAAACCGACTCTGGGCCAGGTTTCAAATGGTTCAAATTCACCCCTTGCCACAGTTAGCAGTACTGAAAGTAGTTCAGAAGAAGAGCCAACTCAGCAACCTATATTAGCTGGAGATATTGCTGTCATGCCTTCGTCATCAACTCCCATTAGTCCATCATCTTCCTCTAGTTCTGAGAGCAGCTCAGAAGAAAGTGTGGCCGCAGAAAGCACTAGTAATGAGTTTGAGAACATCACTGCTGAGCTTCCATCAGCCCCATCTAAATCACCACATGTCACTGGGACTGAAAGTATCTCTGTCAAGCCTGACAGTGTGACAGCTGAGATGATGACAAATAATCCACAGATTGACAGTACAGAGTCTCTGTCTCCTGACAAAATCAAGACTGTATTCAAGGCTGATGCTACCTCAGCTCCAAAGGTGGAGTCAACTACTTTTGGGAACACCAATGGGAAACAAGACCTTGAAGGAGATGTCTCGCCTTACACTGAAATGCCCACAAGAACCCATGAGTCCACAACAGTGTTAGTGACTCAGGCACAAAGCCAGTCACCATTAGTTCCATCTGAGGCCACCTCCACATCATCCTTTTATGACGAAGACCTGGACATTGACTCAACTGCACGTCCATCATTTGTTGAGGTTAAACCACCGATAATAAGGGAGGAAGTCACCATAATGCCAGGTGGAAGACTCGATTTGGGACCCACTGTTGTCGGTGAGGCTGTTGAAATTGCAGGTATGTTTTTCAAATAGCCTTTCTCGAACATAAAAGTTAATTTGTAATTCTAGAAGAAATTCTGCTTAACTC
>NW_025320956.1:0-14630 GCF_019176455.1 Solea senegalensis | reverse complement strand
AAAAGTCATAGTATAGTATGTCGTCCAAAATCTGTCAAAAAAGTCATAGTATAGTATGTCGTCCAAAATGAGACAAAAAAGTCATAGTATAGTATGTCGTCCAAAATGTCATAATTTAGTATGTTGTTGAGATTCCTTTTTTTTTAACTATATTTTGGGGGTTTTTAACTGACAGTAACGTGCAGGGAGACAGGAAAGCAGAGAAGGGGAATGTTGCAAAGAACCGTCTTATGTGGAATTCGAACCTGGGTCACATGCAATGAGGATTGTAACCTCAACGTAGGGCTGCAGCTCTACCAAGTGAGCTAATTTCTCACCTGGGTTTGCACGGCCCCATGTCGTCCAAAATCTGTGAAAAATGTCATAGTATAGAATGCCGTCCAAAATGAGACAAAAAAGTCATAGTATAGTATGTCGTCCAAAATCTGTCCAAAAAGTCATAGTATAGTATGTCGTCCAAAATCTTTCAAAAAAGTCATAGTATAGTATGTTGTCCAAAATGAGATAAAAAAGTCATAGTATAGTATTTCGTCCAAAATGAGACAAAAAAGTCATAGTATAGTATGTCGTCCAAAATCTTTCAAAAAAGTCATAGATTAATGTCGTTCAAAATTTGACAAAAATGTCATAGTTTAGTAATTCGTCCAAGATTTGACAAAATCTGTCAAAATAGTCATAGTATAGTATGTCGCCCAAAAATGAGACAAAAATAGTATAGTATGTCGATTAAAAATCTGTCAAAATAGTCATAGTATAGTATGTCGTCCAAAAATCTGTCAAAAGTCATAGTATAGTATGACGCCCAAAAATGAGTCATAGTATAGTATATCGCCCAAAATTCGTCAAAAAGTCATAGTTTAGTAATTCGGCCCAAGATTTGACAAAAAGTCATAGTATAGTATGTCGCCCAAATGAGACAAAAGTCATAGTATAGTATGTAGTCATAGTATAGTATGTCGTCCAAAATGAGTCAAAAAGTCATAGTATAGTATGTCGTTCAAAATCTGTCAAAAAAAGTCATAGTATAGTATGTCGTCCAAAATTAGACACAAATGTCATAATTTAGTGTGCTTCTCCAAAATCTCTGATAGATAGAGATGATAGAGATAAAAACTTTTGCTTTGTGAGTGTCAGGAGGCTTTGTTCAGAATTTGTGAGAAATGGGTGTGAATTGACAGAGAAATGACAGTTTTAAAATCACCCTAGTCTTGGATTTTCCAAAACTTCAAAGCAGATTTTTGACATGGGAGTGAATGGCGACGCCCATGCACACACACGGCCATTTAAAGTTCCAACCACATTTCTGTGTTAATGTTCTAGGACACTGTGATGCTCCTTCGACCGTTTCCCATTCATGTGAACATGGAAATTATTCACAGTTTTTTTGCGATTTTATCGCCATGGTTACTTATCGCTTATAAAAGTCATAGCACACAATTCAAACCATACGTTTTGAAAAAACATGTGTGGGGGGGGTTTCTCAAAACTGTGGAAAGAGTTACGAGGCAAACGTTTGGGAGGAAGAGGAATAAGAAACGGAATAAACGCGCAGTACAATAAGAAGAGATGCTTGCGCTACAATGCATGCTAGTGAGAACTCTAGGTTCTCACTAGCATGCCTTGCAGCAGCAGGCACTAATAAAAGAGGCAGAAGAGCACAGTCCAGTAATTGCTGGCATTAAGTTAAACGTGACATTGAGCTTTATCACTGTACCCGGCTGAAAAATTGTTTCCATATTATATTTCTGTGTTCCCGTGTGCTGTTTTCTCCTACGCTGCTCTGCGATTTATCAGCCAGAATGTGCATCTTTTTTCCGAGCAAACACGGTACCCATTTATAACTGAGCAGACAAGTCCCTTCTATTTGTAGTTATTAATCAGAGTTGACTGTAGCGGGCACGGCCACTGGAGCTCAGACTGATAGACTCTCAGTCAGAGAGGAAAAGCCTGTCACATCCTGCTGACAAATACACAGATTTATGGAGCCCACATAGCCGGGCTTCTCTCTATAAACAAATGCATTTGCCTGAAAAGAGCTGCTCTGAAAATGGATCATCACTATGAATGCACATTTTTAAACACATGAGGAGTGGAGGAGCGAGGAAGAGTTTATGAGAATATTAAAGAGTGTGTATCACTCCACTTTGGTTGACATACAGCTTGACTAATTAGATGATCAAACTCTATATTATAATCCCTGCTAGAGCCTAAATTAACTAGTTTATTACACACTATGACAGAACAATGGACAAGCACATGTAAGAGCTTGACCTTCCTTCAAGGAAAGTAGATCGTCTTAATCCGAAGCTTTAAAGCAGTGCATACATATTCAGTATTTATGGGCTTCTACTAGGGCTTTGATTTTCTTAGATCAGATTCGGCTGTTTTTGTTGCAACAGAGTTTGGTGCAGCCACTAACCTATTTCTGTCAGCACCAGCCCGAAGAGATTAGCTGCACAAGTGTGTGTTGTTTCCCGGTGGAGCCCGTCCCCAGTCCATCACAGTCTCAGCTGTGATGTGAGCCGAGAGGATGAGGGCATGGGTGAGAAGAGGGTAGGGTTGAGGGGAGTTGTGTGAGAAGAGGGGAGGGGGCTGTAGTCATAGAAAACTGTGGCCATGATTGCAGTAATCCTGTTATCTCTCCTGCTAAAGCTGGCCACTCCAGTGACCTGGAGACACAAATGTTAAGCAGCCCCTGTCTCCTGCTCTTTTCTCTCCTCCCCTGCTCTATCTTACTCTCTTTAGCCAGCCTCATTGAATGCCAGGGGGTGGTCTTGGCTCTGTCTGACTCTAAATTCACAGTCTTTACACACACCACAGGCTATCTCAAATTCCGTCAGAACAAAAGGGGTTTTTCTCTCGCAGTACTTGAACTTCTCGCCCATCTCATGCATCTTAATGTTTCCGCAGATGTCGAGGTCACGGTGTCTAAGAGAAACCGCTCGCCTCGTCTCTGCTGAATGGAGAAGCGAGCCCAGAGTTGATGATTCATTTGTGATTTGATAAACTAATTCAAAATCTTGCACCGTTTTCGCCGGGAAGAGCAAATAATATGGTCAAATTTAGCTTCTCATCAATTAGCTTGCACACACTGTCATTTGTTAACAGGATAATGGGGCGTAAAGAGGGCCATTATTCTCTCAGACCAGAACATATGCTGAAATCCTGCAAAAAAACACACTCTAGTACACACACTTACAGGCACTCGGGCGCACACACAAACAAAACAGAAGCAAGACATGTGTCATTTGGAAGCGAGGACATGTGAAAGCTGGAAAGGAGCAAGTGTTTCATCCCTTGTTGTTATATTTTCCCTCAGTGAGCTCAGTGTCCCTGTCAAATAGCAGGGATGCCATGTCCTAGACCCTGTTTGACTGTAATCCTGCAGTGTCAGCTCTGAACCTGACAAACTGCTCGACAGGCAAGTTAGTATTCATTCTAGTAGCTCGCTCTTGATAATAAGATAATTGGCATTCTGCTCTCTTTCTCTTGGTAGCTGAGCCTATAGATCTGCTGCTACAGGTCAAAGACCTGATCAAAGTCCAACACCCTCAATTTGCAATGCTAATAGCACCCAACAAATAATTGTGCTAAGAACTGTGTTAAATGGACCTCTCTGGAAGCCCTCCTAATATGCCTTTTGTCTGCATTAGAGGCATAATAGCAGAGGGCTTTTAATTCTGTGGAGAATGTGCTGCCCCCTGTTATTAACTTAGCAGACCTCAATGCTTTAATTTAGAGCCATTGTCTGACCTTCTCTTGCTGAGTAAGTGGGCTGGGCTGTATCACAAGTCTCCAGTGTGGCACTACAGAAGGGGGATTATTCCTGGCAGGCATTTACAGTCAGGTTGTTGTACTAGCCAGTGTCTTATGAAATTCTGGGGGAAAAGAAAGAAAGAAGAAAAAACACTTAGCATACAGAGACAGAGGGATGTATAATCACGGAGCGCACAATACCATATTAACAAGAAGAGGAGCATTAAGCGAACGTGAAAATTCAGTGCTCGCTCAATGAAGAAGAGAGTATATCAAATAACAACAGCAGGTAGAGATTCCAAATGGATAATTAACAGCTTCAACCTCCATTATGATCGGAAACAGTCTAACCCATTCCTGGGAAAGAGGGCAGAAAATTGAATCAGTGTTGCACAGTTTAAAATTGCTGTGAGTCTCTACCTTAATTAGATGTCTTTGCTGAAATCACACCAAAGGCAACCACGCTGGCATGCGGCGTCCAACATATGGCCACTATCTACACACACATCTCTGCTTTTTCGCCGTGTCTCCTCGACTAAGAGGCACATTCTGCTTGAACGTTTTCTCTGTGCAGCCATCTTGTTTTCCTCTTCGGCCAGATTAAAACAACTTATCCTATTTCTGAGGTCTTTTCACAGTCCTGATTTCAGTGGGTCTGTAATATACTCCTCTGATTCCAGTGTGAGGTAGCACCACCATCCAAAGCACTGGATTAAGGACTCGTCCAGCACAAGGCATCAAGCTCAGAAACGGAGCGATAGATCAGAGGGAAATGTGGCGGATGTTATCGTTCCTTTCCAGATGGTCATTTGGATGGCTACAAATGGTCCACTGAGCAAATCCCACAGAGACTGAAATATTAAGCATGCATTTACAAATCTCTACTGGCACACAAACAAAAATGAAATTAGGGAAATTCGCCATGTGAGAACAATGAGCAGTTGACTAATGGCTCATTCACCGACTTCATCACAGCCCAGGTAGCCGATAGGTCGGAGTGGCTGGAGTGTTTGCATGCTAATGCGGACGCTTGAAGCTGCACACACACAGCCAAGGGATCAACCTTGTGGTGACATTAAATTGCACTCAGGACAAGTTGGTCCGTCCCGCCGTGACCGCGTGCAGGGACAATAAGGTTTTACTGGAGCCCTGTCTCATGCTCACGCTGTGTGTCTGTCAGTGTGTGAGCAAGTCTTTGTCTTTCTGCTGATGCGGGAACACATTTTGGTTTCAAAATATTATCGTGAGGACATTTTGGTCGGTCCTTGAGGTCTGCATGAAGTTTGCATGTTTTCCCCGTGTGTGTGTGTGTGTGAGAACCGGGTTCTCCAGTTTCTTCCCACATTCCAAAACATGCAGATTTGGGGATTAGGCAAACGGGACATTCTAGTGTGAGAGCGGATGGTTGTTTGTCTCTATGTGGCCCTGTGATGGACTGGTGACCTGTCCAGGGTGTTCCTGCAGGAGCACTCATGTGGAGGATGAAGTGGTAGAAGATGAATGAATGAAAAAATTGATTTCTGAATTTCTGCCACATCCTAAATGTTACACAGTGGAATTTTCAGACAAGAATTAGGTCCAGGTGAGAGGTAAGATAAGAGTTGGTGTTTTTAGTTGAGATGTCCTCACAATTATAGAAAGACATGTGTGTGCATGCCTGTAGTTGCTTTTAGTTTTCAATGAAAGTTGAGATTAATTCTTGTTTCAAACTTGACAGATCTGTGTGTGATTGATGCACAACACATATTGCAACTGAGAACCTACACAGTTATGGATTGTTTTGCACATTTTCACTTACCCCTGTGATTGTGATGGTAAATGTGTTTCCTCTGACACCTCTCCTCTCTTTCCCTCTCTCTCGCTCTCTCTCTTTCATCAGGAGGTGATGCAGATGGAACAGCAGCTCGGGGGTCGGCTGATTGACGAGCCACACGTCCTGCTTTTCAAAGACACTTACCACAACCTGCGCTTGTCCATCCATGACATGCCCCAGGCGCACTGGAGGAGCAAGCTGCTAGCTGGGTACCAGGTGTGCTGGGTGGCCGTGGGGGACTGTGGGGGCAGGGAGTCACTCCAGATCAGAGCAGGAGCACAGAGATTTAATACAAGTGCCTGGCTGAATCTGTCAAATTTGTGTATCAGCTGTTATAGGGCTTTTTAATGTGTTTCTTTGTGTATGCTATCGCTAGTTATTTTAAATTGGCCATCACGAGAAATTGAGTATAGAGCAATAATACTGGGAAATCAATATTTTTTCTTTACTGTGCACAAGGGTCCATATGCTGTATCTGTGCACACAGTGTCAGTTGTGTGTCACCCAAAAAAAAAATCTCCTCTGCTTGATTTAAAGGCAAGGTAGGGTACTATTTGTTATATTTCCTGTACAGATATATAAATCATCTTTATTTCCCTGATAGCAATGAATAAATGAAAAGCCCCAACAACAAAAAGAAGAAAAAAAAATGTTCGAGGCTATAAAAAGTGAATCCAGGAAATAATTGGACAGCTTACCTGCCTGTATTCTCAAGTACTCACACACACTCCGCTCATGCACTCAACCTGTATTTCACAACAGAATAGAAAATCTTTGTGCACAAGAAAAACTGGACCCAGTCCTACCAGTGCAACATCTGCTCATAAATTTAATATAAAATATATTACAAAGACTCTGTGTCCAGTGTCGCCACTGGTTGTAAAAAGAAAATGAACCCTTCTCTCTTGATTTATATTGTCAGTAAACATTTTCCTGACGAGTTTATGCTCTTAATTGTTACTTTTAGCTCTGCTTCATCGCAGAATAATGTCCAATTAGTAAGTTATGGTCCCATCTGAAGACAAATAGATGATAGAGCAGGGTGTTCTAATGCATGACTTGTGACCTGCTTTCAATAACATCCACCCCACAATTCATCCCCAGATCCACCCTCTTATCCAAATATGGTCTCTTCTGCTTGAGATGATGCTGGCTAAACTGCATCATCTCCCTAAAAGATAGGTGACATCACAGTCACTTCCTGGCAACAATACTCTTTGTTTAAATTCAAAGCCTATAATATGAATGCATCACCAACTGTAGGCACACTGTTTGAGATGCTGGCATATGTTTGGAGGAAGGTCTGAAAGAGAGGGCTTGGGATTTCTTTTTTGGTTCAAAATCTAGTTTTTCTACTTTCACCTGCACCATCGGCTTTTCTATACGTGGACATTTTGCCATTGACGCCATTTTCGTAAATTTGCGAATACGTTGGTGATCTTTCCCTTTTCTGCGTTGCATATGCAAGATGGTGACCGTCGCAGATGATAAGGGTCCATTGTTCATTTTCTGTGTGTGGACCATCTGGATACTTAGCTGAGTGCACTGCATGTTGCCACACTTGTCAGCGTGAGCATACTTGCGCACTTAAAGTAGCAGGTGTGAGTGTAGAAGTACACAAAATGAGACGCCACAAAGGCTGAGATGTCTCTCTGGGAAGTTGTTTTATTTTTGGTCGGTTCAGAGCTTTAATTAGGTGTGTTTTGGTTTGGTTTCAGTTGATCACACAAAGGACTATTTTGCAGTCTGTTACTGCAGGACTCCTCAGTCCAATAACTTTTCAGGTTTCTGGCACTATGTGCATCTTAAAGTCATTAGTTGGAGTCCCGGGAACCTTTTAGAGTGTGTGTGCACCATTGTGTATCGAGTGAACATGTGTTGCCTGCACACAAGGTGTATATATATGAACATATTGCAGCTGGTGTGTGTGTGTGGGTGTGTGTGTGTGTGCACAAACGCAGAGCTGCAAGCTGATTGATTATCTGAGCTGCCTGCTCTCTCAAAGGGAGCACATGAAATATAAAGCAGTATGTAAATATCTGGAATTCTCCAACCCGAATCTTGGAATATGTCCACCTCTACTGCACGCACACACACGCACGCACGCACAGCTGTGTGGTCAACTGCACTGCAGCCAGTTGACGGACTCACAAAGGCTTTTCAAGAGGACTAGAAAATGTTCTGGCTGTAACTATGTAAGCGCTGAACACTCGGTCCCCAAAGAGCACATACGGGGCTGTGCCAAGCAAGCAGTGGCAGCAACAATGCACACAGAACAGAGGCTTATTACTCTGCCTGTTCATTTGGAAGTGTTATTTCCCTCTCAG
This sequence comes from Solea senegalensis, assembly GCF_019176455.1. Taxonomy (NCBI): domain Eukaryota; kingdom Metazoa; phylum Chordata; class Actinopteri; order Pleuronectiformes; family Soleidae; genus Solea; species Solea senegalensis. The sequence continues at coordinate 6,734 of NW_025320956.1, read as the reverse complement.
CAGTGCGGTCAGAAAAGGCCTTTAGTCTCCCTGGGGCCGCGTGAAGACTTTGGTGAGTTTCACCCAGCCCTGAGTTGCACGTCTGCCTGGATAACAGTGCCCTCGTTTGGCTGGCGGGTTGAACTGCAGCCCCCACTTTCACTCTCAACCTGGGTTCTTGTCAGGTGTTAAACCAAGGGTGAAGTGACAAGTTAGTGTGCTCTGTTGTTTTTTTCACTTACCTCTCCGCTCCTCCCGGGATACGCAAACAAGACATGAATATAGAGCAACAGAGAGACAGATGCAGTCGCCATTTGTCAGACAGAAGCGAGTGCTGTACTAATGGTTTTACTCCGACCTATTATGCATACACGCAGTATAGTAGAGGTGGGATTTAGTTTTAGTTTTTTTTATATGTATTTTGTCCACCATCTGCGTTATATGTTGCCTTTCCTGCAAAGAAACTGAAAATGAATAAATAGAAAATTTCCACCATGTCAGAGATACACATGGTGTAGTCTCCTAAATAATTTCTTTTTTGCAGATGGTATGGCAGCTGTTTACTTTCCTTCCACAAACTTCGTCAATACCTGCTCATTATTTGTTTTGAACCGACTTAAGTATTTTCAGTCCGCTGCCTCTGATACATTTCACCAGCCTTACCTAACGATGACGGCTGATGTCAGTGTAATTAATGATCTCTTTGTATTCTGGGCAGACGGTGCTGTTAAGCTGCGTTTCAGACACGCAGTTCTGACTGTGTCGCTGGGTTGACATGCGTGTGTGCTGCGTGTTCCTTCTGCAGGAGATCCCGTTCTACCACATCTGGAACGGTTCCCAGCGGTACCTGCACTGCACGTTCACTCTGGAGCGGCTCAGTCTCAGCACCTGCGAGCTCACCTGCCAGCTGTGTGTGTGGCAGGTGGAGGGGGAGGGCCAGAGCTTTAGCCTTGACTTTAACATTGCCAAGGTAATGTTTAGCATCACTACTTGCCCGAGAAACTGCATTTGGTGATGCCGCATTTTCATATCCTCGTAAACAAACCTTTTTTTAATGCTGTGCGCGGAAAATATGTCAGTTTTCTGAAAGCTGTGCTTTTATGTCTGTGGGTGCGAACAGGACACCCGAGCTGTGGACTCAGAGTTTCTGCTGATGGACAGTAACGCCACAGCTCTGGCAGGGCCCAGCGCCTTTCAGATCCCGTACCTCATCAGGCAGAAGATCTGCAGCAGCCTGGATGCCCCCTGTCCCAACGGAGCTGACTGGAGAATGCTCGCACAAAGACTTAAACTTGAGAGGTAAATATCAATTGCCTTATCTGATCACAGACTGTTGGAGCACTCGGGAACAAGCGGCTTACTCGAATGCACCGGAGCCTCACTTATCCACTCCCCCCCTCTGAGAATACACTCATAAAGAGCATTATATTTGCAACAGCTGGTTAAAAATAACACCCAGTCACACTGGTTGTCAAGGGTCAGACTAATGGAGAGGTTAACACTTTTTTTTTTTATACATTCAACATTAAGCACATCACCAAGGAGTGTTCAGGTAAACAAGTTCCTGTTTTGGCACACTAATCCTTTGACACAGCTAAGGTTACAGGATTAATGTGAAGTGGATGGTTGCAGCCAGCATTTCCATAAGAAAACATGACATCACTCCCTCTTCCTATTTTTCCTCAGGAACAGGTAAGCAGCTTATAGCCAGCAGCTAAACGTGTACCTGCTGCTTTCTGCTTAGCAGCTGTAATTGGAAAGGCAGTGAGCGAGCTGCCCGTTAGTGTCAACTAAAGCTGAAACGGTCTTGGATCTGTGCCGACCTCGGAGCACTTTGTTTTTACATTAACTGTGCTTTATCATCAGGGCACCTGTAACAGACTGGAGTCAGGCAATGATCCCTTATCCAAAGAATTACATTTTGTGCATTGTAATGGAATCAAATGGGTGCACTTCATTTGTCCAATCAAGTTTATTTGCCCAAATTAATCACAAATTGAATTGATGCACTAAGGGTTTAATTAGCAGTGTTTTGCTCAGCGTAATCAATTCTCATTTAGGCCTGCGGAAGGAACAACCGCTCTGTTGTCTGATCTCTCCTTAACAACATGTTTTGTTTGGGTGTTTTTTTATGTATATATATATATATATATATATATATATATATATATATATATATATATATATATATATATATATATATATATATATATATCTGTCGTGCTGTATTACTGCGTTTGCTTCTGTGCGGCCGAGGTGTTCAGACCAAGTGGAACGAGACAATCAATAAAATTTCAAAAATGCCAAGAAAGCTTTTCATTTGATCTTTCTCTTCCAAGACTGAGCCATACAAGATAAGCTCATGTTTTACACGACGAGGTGAATAAACAGGGCTGACGGATTGAGATGCTAAGCTCGGTCTCTTTTTATCTGATTAATGACACGGAGCCTGATTCGCAGAGAAGGTTTTCGGACCAACGCTTCTCTTTGTCGTGCTCTGCCGACACAAAGGGAAGGATGTGCACACTATAAAATCCAACTGGCTCTAAATAGCAGAGTGGCATTGTGTTCCCCGCGCGTGTACTGGCAAAGCGGCCTCATGTTTATACCCATCACAGAACGCTTGACTAAGCAAACAGAAGATGCGAGCAAGTAATGGACTCTGTCTGACCTTTGTCAAGGTGAAAATGACTTGCTGGTGTTCTAGCTTTCCTGTCTCAGTCCCATCCCACTCGGCAAAAACACTCAAGCGACACAATCCCACTTTGTGTTAAGAGTTTACACTGTTGTCCATTTTTTAAATATAAATATATATGTGTGTGTATGCTCTGACCCCAGACATTTGAAGAACAGAAAAAAGCTATTAAATCAAACAAGTGTCTGTGGTTACCATGGAGATAAAGTCCCACTCAACATCAAATATACAGCTGGTTGGGGCCAGTGCTTTGTTGTCATTGATTGGGTTTGATCGCAAAAGGTTCTGCTCCTAAACTGGAAAAGGTCACTTCCGACCTCACTAAGAAAGTCCATATACGATTTACTGTATGGGATTAAGGGCCGGTTTCAGCATCAGATGAAGAGGAATGAGGCTCGTGGTGTTAAGCTTCAAATGAAAATTGCCAGAGATTCTGTATTTGATGCCTGTTTGAAGAGCGAGACTCTGTTCTCGTGCTTTAAATCACTTTTATACTTGGAGCTTTAACGCAGCATATCAGGATGTGGCATTATAACACAATAAAACTTGACATTGAGAGACTTACAAGAGACGGCAGCAAAATAAAATACTGGCTTAGAATGTTTTTCCTCAGACTCTGTTGGTGGAGAGAAAATGTGAGACTGTCTGTTTTGATTTTCTGTGTGCACATGGCATGATTTAATGAATATGTAGCCTCACTGTTATTTTTGTTTTCCCCTCTGCAGACACATGAGTTTCTTTGCATCCAAAGCAAGCCCAACCTCTCTGATCCTGGACCTGTGGGAGGCACAACATTTCCACAGCGGCAACATCAACCAGCTGGCCTCAGTCATGGCTGACATTGGCAAACAGGAAGCCATGATATTCTTGGTCTCTGATGGCGAGTGCTAACTCAGAAACTGGAGAGAGACTGGTATAGGGAAAAGAAAAGAACACAACTAACGACACACAAAAAAAAATACCACAGCAGGAATTGAACAGCAGAGTTGTCCCAGTGTCCCTCCTCTTCACTTTAGAAGATAGTAAATGCTTTGCGATGGATTGTAAGTCCCTATGTCCCTCTGAAAATCTTTAAATGACTGACCAAATGTGGGGAAAGGTAGAACTGAGGTGTGTCTGAGGTGTGTCGGGATATGTATTTTATGAACAGTCTCAATAAATGAAAACCCTTTATTTTCCATTAACGATTAAATTAGTCCACATCCTGGTTAAAGATCACTTTAAATTGACTTCAGGCCTTTTTCACAAATAAGCCAACAAGGAGCAATATGCAAACATGCGGCTATTTTTAATGTCCAATATTGCAAACTCAACAAATCATCTCTGAGCTAATGTATTAAATATGAGAGGAAAAGAAAAGGGACGTGTGACAAAAGGTGCCAGTCATTTCAGGGTCGAGAGAGCGAGCGACATATGCAACTGACAGGTTGGTTTATGACATTATCTCACACTGATTCACATTTTCAACGAGGTCATCAGGGTCCGTAGACGTCCCCTCCCGTCCACTCCCAAACCCACGGACTGTATTGAAGGACATCTATGTGTCGGACGATTCTTAAAAACTCACACGGGCAGCTTGTAGCACGTTCTGGACTTGCAGGTTTAAAACAGATTGTATGTCAGAGGCCCCCCCCACCACCACCACAAAAAAGCCTGTGTCATCTTGTTTGTGCACGTGTGTGTATGTGTTGTTGTTTTTTTTGAGTCCAGCCGGTATCACTACTGTGAACATCACATCTTGACATCTTGATTTAGTGAGACGCTTCACAGCCTTCCTGCTTCTAAATCAATATATGTGGGGTTTGGGTTTGAACTTTTTTTTAAAGGGAGGCGTGAGTAATACCTCCACTAAAGTCATATTTCTAAAGCCATTTCTATTCAAAGCCTGCGATTTTGATCCATCCATTTTATTTCAGGTCTTACGTGGTCGTTCGTTCTTTGGCTCACAAACGGGGGCAGAAAGGCTTTTCCAGCTGCTTCTATACATATGTGAAGACTGATTGTCCTAAAGAGCCCTTTCAAAAAACGACATTTTTTCCCCCTTGATTACATTAATTCTGTAGATGTCAGACAAAAAATGTGGCCAACAGGTTTATTATCCCCCATGAATAATGCAGAGCACTTTCCCACGGAAAAACCTGCCAGCAAATTCTTCAAGATCGTTACCAGATTACTCATGTGGAAAGGCCAATTATGCAGCTTTGTTTTTATAATTCATCAAGCAATGTTTGTGGCAATGCTGTGTTTGCTGTGTGGCAAATAGCATTTCTACATCAAAGAAACGCCGTCCCTCATAAAGAGTTAGGCCTTTTCATATCATTCTGCTCACAACATTTTTTTGTAATTTCTATCCAGCAGGGCACAATTGATTTACTAGAGTCTTAAACTGCAACTACACATTTTCTTATTTCATATCCTGATACTGTTGCATTAATGTGCACAGCTATTTTACTTGTTTTATTTTTTATTAATGGATCTGTCAGGTCGGGCAACATAAATACAGAATAGGTGAAGTGTGCTGGTGCAGTAATTATGTGTTGAGAAGGCATCAGCGATCCCAAATTAGCCATAGATTCTCCGTCTGCCTCAGGGTTGCATGTGAAGTTGTGTGTGGAAAAGTTGAAAAGAGTAAAAATCCTTAAAAGATCCTGTGGCTTCACCTATGAAAACTGACCGGAGCCTCTTTTATGATTGTCAGATATTTGGAATGTACATGTGTGTGTTTCCTTGTCGTGGGAGGTGGAGGTGGAGGTGAGGAGAAATATGTGTCTCATTTCCCTTTTCACGTTTTAGATGTCCCGTTGTTGTTGTTTTTTTTTTATAAAGCTATCTTATTCCCCGGCTACACCTCTCTTCTATCACACTAAACACACCTCCTCTTTGACCTACGACACTTTTTACAAATCTCTGTCTTATTTCATGTAACAGTTCCATGGAATAAAAGGTTCCTTTTTTTATTCAGGATAAGAAACCCCTTGAATCAAGCCCCTTTCAGATAAAATTGTGATACCACCTTAAATGGATCTTTTCATGTTGAAACTGATCACGTCACATGTAATATGTAAATACTTTTTCTATACCAGCCACGTGCTGTCACTTTACATAATGTATATCAGCAGAATTGGTAACCAAAGTTTTATGAGCTTCGTTTTAGGCTTCATTTCCTCCTCATGTCGTATCCGTTCAGATATCGCTTTACTTGCGGCGCTCGTGTAGAATGAGTCTCCTTACTTTATCTCATTCCCTCGCTTTTTCGTCTTGAGGCAGATGTGTCAAGTTTATTTTATCACTTTGTAAAGAAATGTAAAATATATTTTAATATAAAAAAAAAGAAAAGAAAAAAAGACACGCAGCATTTGTCAAGTCTAAACCGTGACGTGTTTGCCTATATACTGTTCTTTGGCGATCTAGCAGTGAAGACTTTTTTGCAGTGTTAAGGGTGTAGAGCCTGTTTTAGAGGAGTTTCTATACATATTTTGTCCGTCCTTACATTGCGTTGGTCAGTACTATCGTTTCTTGAATTCTTGAGCATTTAAAGGTGAGGTGGAAACAGACACTAGTACTTACAGAACCACTATACACCAGGACTGTGTGTGTGTGTGTGTGTGTGTAAGTACAGGCTAACTGGAGAAAGAGGAAATCTGTTCATGGACACTCGCTGACAAGCCAGTGTTGACACAGCATGTTTAGATGAGCCATGGCAGTTGTACAGACTGACTGTGTGTGAAATTGTATCACTCCTGTAGTTGTCTTGGATGTGTTGTCTAAGCACATTTCAGTCATGCAATTCACCAGCCCCCCCAGGACGTCCAGCATCCATCTTCACACTGAGGTTGTCCAACAGACCCACGGTTACTGTTTGTGTGTGTGTGTGTTGAATACAGTTCCCTTCATGATAAAGTCTGGGCCTGATGTTTTTGTGTAATACACTCAGCTTGTTTTTCTATTTAGTTCCTTGATTCAATGTCCCTTGCCTTTCTGCAAGTCAAAAATGCTGTATTTATTACACGCCACAGCGCTTATGCAATTGTATAATCCTTTTATCGTTTACTTTGGGTTC
>NW_025320955.1:0-12357 GCF_019176455.1 Solea senegalensis | reverse complement strand
ATCCCACACAAAACATCCACTGAACTATTGCAAGAATAAAGCCTCATCAATGTAAGTCCTTTGTGAGTGAGGTGGAATTGCGGGTTTGCAGATGTAGACTCAAAAGCTCTGTGACCCATTCTTGATGAGTATTTCTCACATAAAATCTGTAACACGACACCTACATAGAATATTTCCCCTCTATAGAGGCTCGTTGGTCTAGGGGTATGATTCTCGCTTTGGGTGCGAGAGGTCCCGGGTTCAAATCCCGGACGAGCCCTCTGCAGGTGTGGTCCAATTATAACGTTTGAGATGTGGGAGTTCCCTGTTTCCTGGGACTTGCGCTACGATTCTTGCAGAAAGGCCTTTCACACAGCACTGTTTCAACCATGAAACCAGTCAAGTCTTTGCCAAATGTAGTGAATGTGACCAAGCTGGAATCTCGCATGCTTACCGAATGCAGGGAATCCAAGGAGCAGTGGGCACCACCTGAGTACACCAAGGGAGCAATAGCTGTGAATGGGGGCAAGTAGTTTGCTATGGGCTAGGCCAATTGTTGACGTGTCTAGGGATTTGAACGCCCAACTGTTCTGTTATGAGGCAAAGTCCGGCTGCCCCAAAAGTTATCCTGTCAGAAGTGGGATTCGAACCCACGCCTCCATGGGAGACTGCGACCTGAACGCAGCGCCTTGGACCGCTCGGCCATCCTGACTTGGCGGGTAGCTGTGACTTGTCCAGACCGGGCTGCCCATTTGCATCTGAAGAACAAAAGATACTCTGTTGATGCCGAGAATGTCCACATTCTGGCCAAGGGGGACATATGGTTTGAAAGGGGAATGAAATAACCTTATTTTTTTAGCCTAGAAAACCATCACACAACAGAGAAGGTGGCCTAAGACACCAACTATTAGTCACCTACAATGCTGCCCTTAGCTCTTTTCCATTAGGGGTCAACAAGCAAACCACTGACAAACAAAGGTGAACTCCAACACACATTAGCAGAGTGGGTCTCTTGGATGAGAGGTGAAATATCTTCAACTTACCTCAAGCAAGACCACTTGATAAAAAGAAAATGAATGCAATGGCCGTGAAAAGTCCTGGGTTCAAATCCCAGAAAAGCCTTTCACACAATAATGTTTCAACCATGAAGTTTGTCCTTGCCAAATCTAACAGCCGTGGTAACGCAAGTTTGAAGAGGGTGGAGTTTAGTAGTTTAATTTGGGCACACACACCAGTGAGCAAACACATCCAATGCAAGCCAAGGACACTGGGCCTGCCTACGCCAAGGGAGCAATGGGTGTGAATGGGCGCGAGTTGTTTGCTATGGGGTATGCCAGTCCTTGACGTGTCCAGGGATTTGAACCACCAACTGTTCTGTTACTAGCCAAATGGTACTCCAGATAGTACAGCAGGTGAGGCGCAACAGAGGCAGACAGTCTTTAGTCAGCTTCCCCACCCCATTATACCAAAGGGGGCACTGAAGAAGGATCTGTTGGGAAGCTTTCTGACTTCTGAGCTGATCACAGCAACATGACAAACTTGCAGTCTTTTTCCAAGCTGTGCCACATTTCATTCTTCATCAATTTGGCTAGCGTAAATAGCAAAAAGACAGGTTCCACCGAGATTTGAACTCGGATTGCTGGATTCAGAGTCCAGAGTGCTAACCATTACACCATGGAACCACTGGGAACCACTGGGAACCACTGGGAACCACTGGGAACCACTGGGAACCACTGGGAACCACTGGGAACCACTGGGAACCACTGGGAACCCACCTGTGCAGTTGAAATGTTTTTAAAGTGTATAGAGTCAGGAAGGCCCTGCATTCAGGTGACAGTCTTTCCCTGAAGTTGTGGGTGAGAATCCTGCGTCTCTCAATAAAACTTTTCATCTGGATTGTGGTCTGGGCTGTTACAGAATACATCATACCACTCTGGTCAGAAGCTGGATTTTTACACTTATTCTGTGAGGTGTCTCTCAGGTGACCCCAACAACGGTCATTCCCAACTTGACTCAGGTGAAACTAACTACCCGGAAGTGGGTCAGAGTGTGAACGACCTGCGTTGTTCAATGTAACGTTTTCTTTACATGTATCCAGCTTACAGAGGCTAAATACCTGGATTTTTTTTTTTATCCACAAGACAGTCAGAAGTGAAGAAGCCTCGTGGATGAGCGTTAAAACATCTTCAACCTAACTCCAGCAAGTCTTGTTGTCCACAGCAAACTCCTGACAATGATCTGGATGTCTAAGAACCTTCACAGACAGAACATAAAACATAGTCCAACAGTATCTTTTCACAATTTCCCTTGTCTTTTTAACTTAATCTGGTGATATTGTAATAGTTCTCACATACAATCTGTAACAGGAGACCTACATATAAAATGGTGCAAGCTTCGTGGCTCGTTGGTCTAGGGGTATGATTCTCGCTTAGGGTGCGAGAGGTCCCGGGTTCAAATCCCGGACGAGCCCTATACAGCCCCCGTTCTTCTGTCAGGACGTCACGCTTACCTGCAACTTCTGCTCTGTTGGCTTTGCAATAGCAGCCGAAGGTCCTGGGTTGAAATCTCAGATAAGCCTTTCACACAGCAGTGTTTCAACCATGAAGTTTGTCCTTGCCAAATGTACTGAATGACTCACACAGTCGAGCCCTATCTCAACTATAAATTCTGTTCTTACTAATGCGAGTTGTTTGTGAGTGTGGTGGTGTTGCACATTTAAAGTGGCAAACTCTATGAACCTGTCAACCATGATCAATAGGGATTTTGAATGAAAGTGAAGACTATTGAGAAATAAAGAGATTGGAAGGAGAGACCTACTTGACTCACCTTTATACAAAGAAAAGGAATCCTAAAACATGTTATCTTATCGTAATCTTAGGCCTTAGCAGACATGCTTCCCTGGAGAAATGAGTACATTTTGTTGGTCTTATTCTCTGGCTGAAAGAGGTCCCACATTCAAAATCCCACACAAAACATCCACTGAACTATTGCAAGAATAAAGCCTCATCAATGTAAGTCCTTTGTGAGTGAGGTGGAATTGCGGGTTTGCAGATGTAGACTCAAAAGCTCTGTGACCCATTCTTGATGAGTATTTCTCACATAAAATCTGTAACACGACACCTACATAGAATATTTCCCCTCTATAGAGGCTCGTTGGTCTAGGGGTATGATTCTCGCTTTGGGTGCGAGAGGTCCCGGGTTCAAATCCCGGACGAGCCCTCTGCAGGTGTGGTCCAATTATAACGTTTGAGATGTGGGAGTTCCCTGTTTCCTGGGACTTGCGCTACGATTCTTGCAGAAAGGCCTTTCACACAGCACTGTTTCAACCATGAAACCAGTCAAGTCTTTGCCAAATGTAGTGAATGTGACCAAGCTGGAATCTCGCATGCTTACCGAATGCAGGGAATCCAAGGAGCAGTGGGCACCACCTGAGTACACCAAGGGAGCAATAGCTGTGAATGGGGGCAAGTAGTTTGCTATGGGCTAGGCCAATTGTTGACGTGTCTAGGGATTTGAACGCCCAACTGTTCTGTTATGAGGCAAAGTCCGGCTGCCCCAAAAGTTATCCTGTCAGAAGTGGGATTCGAACCCACGCCTCCATGGGAGACTGCGACCTGAACGCAGCGCCTTGGACCGCTCGGCCATCCTGCCTTGGCGGGTAGCTGTGACTTGTCCAGACCGGGCTGCCCATTTGCATCTGAAGAACAAAAGATACTCTGTTGATGACGAGAATGTCCACATTCTGGCCAAGGGGGACATATGGTTTGAAAGGGGAATGAAATAACCTTATTTTTTTAGCCTAGAAAACCATCACACAACAGAGAAGGTGGCCTAAGACACCAACTATTAGTCACCTACAATGCTGCCCTTAGCGCTTTTCCATTAGGGGTCAACAAGCAAACCACTGACAAACAAAGGTGAACTCCAACACACATTAGCAGAGTGGGTCTCTTGGATGAGAGGTGAAATATCTTCAACTTACCTCAAGCAAGACCACTTGATAAAAAGAAAATGAATGCAATGGCCGTGAAAGGTCCTGGGTTCAAATCCCAGAAAAGCCTTTCACACAGCAATGTTTCAACCATGAAGTTTGTCCTTGCCAAATCTAACAGCCGTTGTAACGCAAGTTTGAAGAGGGTGGAGTTTAGTAGTTTAATTTGCGCACACACACCAGTGAGCAAACACATCCAATGCACGTTTTCTTTACATGTATCCAGCTTACAGAGGCTAAATACCTGGATTTCTTTTTTTTTATCCACAAGACAGTCAGAAGTGAAGAAGCCTCGTGGATGAGCGTTAAAACATCTTCAACCTAACTCCAGCAAGTCTTGTTGTCCACAGCAAACTCCTGACAATGATCTGGATGTCTAAGAACCTTCACAGACAGAACATAAACCATAGTCCAACAGTATCTTTTCCCAATTTCCCTTGTCTTTTTAACTTAATCTGGTGATATTGTAATAGTTCTCACATACAATCTGTAACAGGACACCTACATAGAAAATGGCGCAAGGTTCGTGGCTCGTTGGTCTAGGGGTATGATTCTCGCTTAGGGTGCGAGAGGTCCCGGGTTCAAATCCCGGACGCGCCCTATACAGCCCCCGTTCTTCTGTCAGGACGTCACGCTTACCTGCAACTTCTGCTCTGTTGGCTTTGCAATAGCAGTCGAAGGTCCTGGGTTGAAATCTCAGAGTGTTTCAACCATGAAGTTTGTCCTTGCCAAATGTACTGAATGACTCACACAGTTGAGCCCTATCTCAACTACAAATTCCGTCCTTACTAATGCGAGTTGTTTGTGACTGTGGTGGTATTGCACATTTAAAGTGGCAAACTCTATGAACCTGTCAACCATGATCAATAGGGATTTTGAATGAAAGTGAAGACTATTGAGAAATAAAGAGATTGGAAGGAGAGACCTACTTGACTCACCTTTATACAAAGAAAAGGAATCCTAAAACATGTTATCTTATCGTAATCTTAGGCCTTAGCAGACATGCTTCCCTTGAGAAATGAGTACATTTTGTTGGTCTTATTCTCTGGCTGAAAGAGGTCCCACATTCAAAATCCCACACAAAACATCCACTGAACTATTGCAAGCATAAAGCCTCATCAATGTAAGTCCTTTGTGAGTGAGGTGGAATTGCGGGTTTGCAGATGTAGACTCAAAAGCTCTGTGACCCATTCTTGATGAGTATTTCTCACATAAAATCTGTAACACGACACCTACATAGAATATTTCCCCTCTATAGAGGCTCGTTGGTCTAGGGGTATGATTCTCGCTTTGGGTGCGAGAGGTCCCGGGTTCAAATCCCGGACGAGCCCTCTGCAGGTGTGGTCCAATTATAACGTTTGAGATGTGGGAGTTCCCTGTTTCCTGGGACTTGCGCTACGATTCTTGCAGAAAGGCCTTTCACACAGCACTGTTTCAACCATGAAACCAGTCAAGTCTTTGCCAAGTGTAGTGAATGTGACCAAGCTGGAATCTCGCATGCTTAAAGAGTCGTTTAATTTGCGCACGCACACCGAATGCAGGGAATCCAAGGAGCAGTGGGCACCACCTGAGTACACCAAGGGAGCAATGGCTGTGAATGGGGGCAAGTAGTTTGCTATGGGCTAGGCCAATTGTTGACGTGTCTAGGGATTTGAACGCCCAACTGTTCTGTTATGAGGCAAAGTCCGGCTGCCCCAAAAGTTATCCTGTCAGAAGTGGGATTCGAACCCACGCCTCCATGGGAGACTGCGACCTGAACGCAGCGCCTTGGACCGCTCGGCCATCCTGACTTGGCGGGTAGCTGTGACTTGTCCAGACCGGGCTGCCCATTTGCATCTGAAGAACAAAAGATACTCTGTTGATGACGAGAATGTCCACATTCTGGCCAAGGGGGACATATGGTTTGAAAGGGGAATGAAATAACCTTATTTTTTTAGCCTAGAAAACCATCACACAACAGAGAAGGTGGCCTAAGACACCAACTATTAGTCACCTACAATGCTGCCCTTAGCTCTTTTCCATTAGGGGTCAACAAGCAAACCACTGACAAACAAAGGTGAACTCCAACACACATTAGCAGAGTGGGTCTCTTGGATGAGAGGTGAAATATCTTCAACTTACCTCAAGCAAGACCACTTGATAAAAAGAAAATGAATGCAATGGCCGTGAAAAGTCCTGGGTTCAAATCCCAGAAAAGCCTTTCACACAATAATGTTTCAACCATGAAGTTTGTCCTTGCCAAATCTAACAGCCGTGGTAACGCAAGTTTGAAGAGGGTGGAGTTTAGTAGTTTAATTTGGGCACACACACCAGTGAGCAAACACATCCAATGCAAGCCAAGGACACTGGGCCTGCCTACGCCAAGGGAGCAATGGGTGTGAATGGGCGCGAGTTGTTTGCTATGGGGTATGCCAGTCCTTGACGTGTCCAGGGATTTGAACCACCAACTGTTCTGTTACTAGCCAAATGGTACTCCAGATAGTACAGCAGGTGAGGCGCAACAGAGGCAGACAGTCTTTAGTCAGCTTCCCCACCCCATTATACCAAAGGGGGCACTGAAGAAGGATCTGTTGGGAAGCTTTCTGACTTCTGAGCTGATCACAGCAACATGACAAACTTGCAGTCTTTTTCCAAGCTGTGCCACATTTCATTCTTCATCAATTTGGCTAGCGTAAATACCAAAAAGACAGGTTCCACCGAGATTTGAACTCGGATTGCTGGATTCAGAGTCCAGAGTGCTAACCATTACACCATGGAACCACTGGGAACCACTGGGAACCACTGGGAACCACTGGGAACCACTGGGAACCACTGGGAACCACTGGGAACCCACCTGTGCAGTTGAAATGTTTTTAAAGTGTATAGAGTCAAGAAGGCCCTGCATTCAGGTGACAGTCTTTCCCTGAAGTTGTGGGTGAGAATCCTGCGTCTCTCAATAAAACTTTTCATCTGGATTGTGGTCTGGGCTGTTACAGAATACATCATACCACTCTGGTCAGAAGCTGGATTTTTACACTTATTCTGTGAGGTGTCTCTCAGGTGACCCCAACAACGGTCATTCCCAACTTGACTCAGGTGAAACTAACTACCCGGAAGTGGGTCAGAGTGTGAACGACCTGCGTTGTTCAATGTAACGTTTTCTTTACATGTATCCAGCTTACAGAGGCTAAATACCTGGATTTTTTTTTTTATCCACAAGACAGTCAGAAGTGAAGAAGCCTCGTGGATGAGCGTTAAAACATCTTCAACCTAACTCCAGCAAGTCTTGTTGTCCACAGCAAACTCCTGACAATGATCTGGATGTCTAAGAACCTTCACAGACAGAACATAAAACATAGTCCAACAGTATCTTTTCCCAATTTCCCTTGTCTTTTTAACTTAATCTGGTGATATTGTAATAGTTCTCACATACAATCTGTAACAGGAGACCTACATATAAAATGGCGCAAGGTTCGTGGCTCGTTGGTCTAGGGGTATGATTCTCGCTTAGGGTGCGAGAGGTCCCGGGTTCAAATCCCGGACGAGCCCTATACAGCCCCCGTTCTTCTGTCAGGACGTCACGCTTACCTGCAACTTCTGCTCTGTTGGCTTTGCAATAGCAGTCGAAGGTCCTGGGTTGAAATTCAGATAAGCCTTTCACACAGCAGTGTTTCAACCATGAAGTTTGTCCTTGCCAAATGTACTGAATGACTCACACAGTCGAGCCCTATCTCAACTATAAATTCTGTTCTTACTAATGCGAGTTGTTTGTGACTGTGGTGGTATTGCACATTTAAAGTGGCAAACTCTATGAACCTGTCAACCATGATCAATAGGGATTTTGAATGAAAGTGAAGACTATTGAGAAATAAAGAGATTGGAAGGAGAGACCTACTTGACTCACCTTTATACAAAGAAAAGGAATCCTAAAACATGTTATCTTATCGTAATCTTAGGCCTTAGCAGACATGCTTCCCTGGAGAAATGAGTACATTTTGTTGGTCTTATTCTCACTTTGGCTGAAAGAGGTCCCACATTCAAAATCCCACACAAAACATCCACTGAACTATTGCAAGCATAAAGCCTCATCAATGTAAGTCCTTTGTGAGTGAGGTGGAATTGCGGGTTTGCAGATGTAGACTCAAAATCTCTGTGACCCATTCTTGATGAGTATTTCTCACATAAAATCTGTAACACGACACCTACATAGAATATTTCCCCTCTATAGAGGCTCGTTGGTCTAGGGGTATGATTCTCGCTTTGGGTGCGAGAGGTCCCGGGTTCAAATCCCGGACGAGCCCTCTGCAGGTGTGGTCCAATTATAACGTTTGAGATGTGGGAGTTCCCTGTTTCCTGGGACTTGCGCTAAGATTCTTGCAGAAAGGCCTTTCACACAGCACTGTTTCAACCATGAAACCAGTCAAGTCTTTGCCAAGTGTAGTGAATGTGACCAAGCTGGAATCTCGCATGCTTAAAGAGTCGTTTAATTTGCGCACGCACGCCGAATGCAGGGATTCCAAGGAGCAGTGGGCACCACCTGAGTACACCAAGGGAGCAATGGCTGTGAATGGGGGCAAGTAGTTGACGTGTCTAGGGATTTGAACGCCCAACTGTTCTGTTATGAGGCAAAGTCCGGCTGCCCCAAAAGTTATCCTGTCAGAAGTGGGATTCGAACCCACGCCTCCATGGGAGACTGCGACCTGAACGCAGCGCCTTGGCCCGCTCGGCCATCCTGACTTGGCGGGTAGCTGTGACTTGTCCAGACCGGGCTGCCCATTTGCATCTGAAGAACAAAAGATACTCTGTTGATGACGAGAATGGCCACATTCTGGCCAAGGGGGACATATGGTTTGAAAGGGGAATGAAATAACCTTATTTTTTTAGCCTAGAAAACCATCACACAACAGAGAAGGTGGCCTAAGACACCAACTATTAGTCACCTACAATGCTGCCCTTAGCTCTTTTCCATTAGGGGTCAACAAGCAAACCACTGACAAACAAAGGTGAACTCCAACACACATTAGCAGAGTGGGTCTCTTGGATGAGAGGTGAAATATCTTCAACTTACCTCAAGCAAGACCACTTGATAAAAAGAAAATGAATGCAATGGCCGTGAAAAGTCCTGGGTTCAAATCCCAGAAAAGCCTTTCACACAATAATGTTTCAACCATGAAGTTTGTCCTTGCCAAATCTAACAGCCGTGGTAACGCAAGTTTGAAGAGGGTGGAGTTTAGTAGTTTAATTTGCGCTGTGACGACCCCGAGTGGCCGGGGTTGTGTAGGTGTGTCTCTCTCCCTTTCTCTTTGTTTCACACAGGCAATCAGGCAGGCAATCAAGCCTATGCATCACAGGTGTGTGCAGTTACTACGGAGGCGGGGCTGTGCCTTTAAAGCCCAACAGTCCAGCCGTGCTCTCTCTCACCATTTCCAGCCTGGCGTCCTGCAGCTCACATTGTTTTGTTCTTAGTTTCACATCCAACACTCACACACATCCATACACCTGCATTTACAACTGATTCACCTGATTACAGATATAGGTTATGTTTGGTTTAGCTTGTTATGTTGATTATAAATAAATGTTAAATTGCCAGCATCTCTCTTGTAGCTGTTTTGTCAAGTCATCTGAGCCAGTCTTGACAGCGCACACACACCAGTGAGCAAACACATCCAATGCAAGCCAAGGACACTGGGCCTGCCTACGCCAAGGGAGCAATGGGTGTGAATGGGCGCGAGTTGTTTGCTATGGGGTATGCCAGTCCTTGACGTGTCCAGGGATTTGAACCACCAACTGTTCTGTTACTAGCCAAATGGTACTCCAGATAGTACAGCAGGTGAGGCGCAACAGAGGCAGACAGTCTTTAGTCAGCTTCCCCACCCCATTATACCAAAGGGGGCACTGAAGAAGGATCTGTTGGGAAGCTTTCTGACTTCTGAGCTGATCACAGCAACATGACAAACTTGCAGTCTTTTTCCAAGCTGTGCCACATTTCATTCTTCATCAATTTGGCTAGCGTAAATACCAAAAAGACAGGTTCCACCGAGATTTGAACTCGGATTGCTGGATTCAGAGTCCAGAGTGCTAACCATTACACTATGGAACCACTATGGAACCACTATGGAACCACTATGGAACCACTATGGAACCACTGGGAACCACTGGGAACCCACCTGTGCAGTTGAAATGTTTTTAAAGTGTATAGAGTCAGGAAGGCCCTGCATTCAGGTGACAGTCTTTCCCTGAAGTTGTGGGTGAGAATCCTGCGTCTCTCAATAAAACTTTTCATCTGGATTGTGGGCTGGGCTGTTACAGAATACATCATACCACTCTGGTCAGAAGCTGGATTTTTACACTTATTCTGTGAGGTGTCTCTCAGGTGACCCCAACAACGGTCATTCCCAACTTGACTCAGGTGAAACTAACTACCAGGAAGTGGGTCAGAGTGTGAACGACCTGCGTTGTTCAATGTAACGTTTTCTTTACATGTATCCAGCTTACAGAGGCTAAATACCTGGATTTTTTTTTTTTATCCACAAGACAGTCAGAAGTGAAGAAGCCTCGTGGATGAGCGTTAAAACATCTTCAACCTAACTCCAGCAAGTCTTGTTGTCCACAGCAAACTCCTGACAATGATCTGGATGTCTAAGAACCTTCACAGACAGAACATAAAACATAGTCCAACAGTATCTTTTCCCAATTTCCCTTGTCTTTTTAACTTAATCTGGTGATATTGTAATAGTTCTCACATACAATCTGTAACAGGACACCTACATAGAAAATGGCGCAAGGTTCGTGGCGCGTTGGTCTAGGGGTATGATTCTCGCTTAGGGTGCGAGAGGTCCCGGGTTCAAATCCCGGACGAGCCCTATACAGCCCCCGTTCTTCTGTCAGGACGTCACGCTTACCTGCAACTTCTGCTTTGCAATAGCAGTCGAAGGTCCTGGGTTGAAATCTCAGATAAGCCTTTCACACAGCAGTGTTTCAACCATGAAGTTTGTCCTTGTCAAATGTACTGAATGACTCACACAGTCGAGCCCTATCTCAACTATAAATTCTGTTCTTACTAATGCGAGTTGTTTGTGACTGTGGTGGTATTGCACATTTAAAGTGGCAAACTCTATGAACCTGTCAACCATGATCAATAGGGATTTTGAATGAAAGTGAAGACTATTGAGAAATAAAGAGATTGGAAGGAGAGACCTACTTGACTCACCTTTATACAAAGAAAAGGAATCCTAAAACATGTTATCTTATCGTAATCTTAGGCCTTAGCAGACATGCTTCCCTGGAGAAATGAGTACATTTTGTTGGTCTTATTCTCTGGCTGAAAGAGGTCCCACATTCAAAATCCCACACAAAACATCCACTGAACTATTGCAAGCATAAAGCCTCATCAATGTAAGTCCTTTGTGAGTGAGGTGGAATTGCTGGTTTGCAGATGTAGACTCAAAAGCTCTGTGACCCATTCTTGATGAGTATTTCTCACATAAAATCTGTAACACGACACCTACATAGAATATTTCCCCTCTATAGAGGCTCGTTGGTCTAGGGGTATGATTCTCGCTTTGGGTGCGAGAGGTCCCGGGTTCAAATCCCGGACGAGCCCTCTGCAGGTGTGTTCCAATTATAACGTTTGAGATGTGGGAGTTCCCTGTTTCCTTGGACTTGCGCTACGATTCTTGCAGAAAGGCCTTTCACACAGCACTGTTTCAACCATGAAACCAGTCAAGTCTTTGCCAAGTGTAGTGAATGTGACCAAGCTGGAATCTCGCATGCTTAAAGAGTCGTTTAATTTGCGCACGCACACCGAATGCAGGGAATCCAAGGAGCAGTGGGCACCACCTGAGTACACCAAGGGAGCAATGGCTGTGAATGGGGGCAAGTAGTTTGCTATGGGCTAGGCCAATTGTTGACGTGTCTAGGGATTTGAACGCCCAACTGTTCTGTTATGAGGCAAAGTCCGGCTGCCCCAAAAGTTATCCTGTCAGAAGTGGGATGCGAACCCACGCCTCCATGGGAGACTGCGACCTGAACGCAGCCCCTTGGACCGCTCGGCCATCCTGACTTGGCGGGTAGCTGTGACTTGTCCAGACCGGGCTGCCCATTTGCATCTGAAGAACAAAAGATACTCTGTTGATGACGAGAATGTCCACATTCTGGCCAAGGGGGACATATGGTTTGAAAGGGGAATGAAATAACCTTATTTTTTTAGCCTAGAAAACCATCACACAACAGAGAAGGTGGCCTAAGACACCAACTATTAGTCACCTACAATGCTGCCCTTAGCTCTTTTCCATTAGGGGTCAACAAGCAAACCACTGACAAACAAAGGTGAACTCCAACACACATTAGCAGAGTGGGGCTCTTGGATGAGAGGTGAAATATCTTCAACTTACCTCAAGCAAGACCAC
>NW_025320954.1:0-4055 GCF_019176455.1 Solea senegalensis | reverse complement strand
ATCTGCACTTCACTACAGCTTTACTTTGCTCCTTCTGACATGAATAACACACTTTAACCACTTCACAAAAGACTCAGCTGATCAAATCCACATCACTTTAAATCTACCATGTCTTTAAGGACATGTCTCACGTGTGTGTGTGTGTGTGTGTGTGTGTGTGTGTGCTGCATCAGCCATGCTACTGTAACTGTAACTGCTGTCAGTAATTATGCTGATGTAGACAACAATCCTGAGTGGGAAGAACATTAAAGTCATAATCAATGTGTACACACACACACACACACACACAGACACAGACACACACACACACACACACAAGGCACACACACACACAATACCAATAGACACATCTAATTTATCCTCAGAGGAATGGCTGGGTGGACTGTCCACAGAGTCTTTTTAAATGGCTTTTGTCTGTCACATCAATAAAGCTTCAGTGAACACACTTACAGACACACACAAGCACACACGAAAGACACACACACACACACGCATACACACACACGCACACACACACACGCGACACACACACACACACACACACAGATATACATGCCACAGGTATCAAAGAAGACACACACACACACACACACTCATTACACTCACTTGCAGATGCATACACACACACACACACACTCACTCACAGACACACACACACACATAGACACACACACAGTTGATTACTGGTGAGGGGTTAGGATAAACAGGTGCAGTTACTGTAGAAGGTGAGAAAATAAAAGATGTGAAAAACTGAAGAAGACGAGAGGAAGAGGAGGAGGTGATGGAGAAAGGGGGATGAGTAAAACTGAGGAAGAAGAACAAAACGTAGCGATGATGATGGAGGTGTATAGAACGATGGGAAAAAAAACGACAGACAGGAAGAGGAGAAGAGAGGGGAGGAGGATGGAAACACGTTAACACACTTCCTCCTCTCGTCTCTGAGGTGTGAAGGGCGGAGTCTTTCTTTCTGTTCACTGACCCGTCCAAAAAACCACAGACATCACATCTATACAATAAATAACAAGAGAGTGGGGGAGAGAGAGAGGGGGGAGAGAGAGAGAGGGTGCAGAGAGAGAGGGAGCAGGAGAGCGGAAAAGAGAGAGAGAGATGGGAGAGAGAGAGGGGGGGAGAGAGGGGAGAGAGGGAGAGAGGGAAAGAGAGAGAGAGGGAAAGAGAGAGAGAGGGGGGAGAGGGAGAGAGAGAGAGAGAGAGGGAGGGAGGGGAGAGAGAGAGAGAGAGGGAGGGAGAGAGAGAGAGAGAGAGAGAGAGAGAGGGAGAGAGAACAATCTGAGTAGTGCTGAAAAAATTACACTGCAGTCTGGATAACACCTGTCAGCACACACGCACAATACACATTTGATGCCACACACACACACGCACACAGACACACACACGCAGACAGACAGACACACAGACACGCACACACAGTGTCATTTTCTACAAGCTGCTCTGCATTTATATTGTTTCTGCAGCTTGGATGATCTTTAGGGCAGTTTGCTTTCAGCTCAGTCACACAATCTGATTCCTGTGTGTGTGTGTGTGTGTGTGTGTGTGTGTCTGTGTGTGTCTGTGTGTAAATGTGATAAATGTAACGCTGAAAAATACCTTGTATTTGTAGTTTATGAATTAAAGCTGTAGTATGTGAAATTTGAATATAAAGGCTCACTACGTTCAATTCACTGGGAAATGAGTTCATACTATCAGCTCTGTCTGTCTGTCTGTCTGTCTGTCTGTCTGTGTGTGTTTAGATCTTGTGTCGTCCGGTGACACTGCCGTGCTGCACATGGGAAGTGTCAGAGTCAACAGCAACATTGTGCTCGTGAAGTGAGGCACAGACGCGTGAACGAAAGGTTTTCAGGGAAAAACATGGAGGTTAAGGGAAAACATGGACGTTAAGGGAAAACATTGACGTTAAGGGAAACCATGGAGGTTAAGGGAAAACATGGACGTTAAGGGAAAACATTGACGTTAAGGGAAACCATGGAGGTTAAGGGAAAACATGGAGGTTAAGGGAAAACATGGAGGTT
The DNA here is from genome assembly GCF_019176455.1 of Solea senegalensis. NCBI lineage: Eukaryota > Metazoa > Chordata > Actinopteri > Pleuronectiformes > Soleidae > Solea > Solea senegalensis. The sequence goes on along the minus strand of NW_025320954.1, from coordinate 2,028 downwards.
AAGGGAAACCATGGAAGTTAAGGGAAAACATGGAAGAAGGGAAAACATGGGAGGTTAAGGGAAAACATGGTGTTGAGGGAAACCATGTGAGGTTAAGGAAAACATGGACGCTAAGGGAAAATATGGAGGTTAAGGGAAAAACATGGAGGTTAAGGGAAACCATAAAGGCAGTGAAAAGGAAGTTAAGGATGGAGGTTATGCGGGAAAACATGGAAGTTGAGGAACTCATGGAGGTTAAGGGAAAACATGGAGGTTAAGGGAAAACATGGACGTTAAGGGAAACCATGGAGGTTAAGGGAAAACATGGAAGTTGAGGGAAAACATGGAGGTTAAGGGAAAACATGGAAGTTTAGGGAAAACATGGACGTTAAGGATAGCATATCTTAAGGGAAAAACATGGACTGTAGAACAAATGTTAAGGGGAAAACAAACTGTTAAGGAAAAATAATGACCTTAATGAAGAACATGGACATTAAGGGAAAAGCATGAATGTTAAACGTGGCGCACACACACACACACACACACACACACACACACACAGTGAAACACTGTGTGTGTGTGTGTGTGTGTGTGTAATTACTGTGATTGCAGCTTTTAGGGAGAAGAATGAGAGCAGAGCTGTTAAAGCTGTAAATATCATTCTTTTTCTCCACTGACCTTCAAAGAAATCCGGATGTTTTTTTAGGTCAAAGTGTTTATGATGAACTTTGACGAGAAAACTTTATGATTCACAGAAAGAAAATAAGAAGCTCCACAAACTCAAAGTACATAATTATTATTAATAAACTTGACTTGTTTTGTTTCTGTGACTCGAGAGGACGGAGTGTTCAGATGTTACATTTAAAACAGTTAAACTTAACTTAACTAACAAATGAATAAATAACAAGTTTCTCTCCTTTTTTTCTTTGTGTCGTTGAATCACTTGACCAGACTTTAGTCAGTTTTTATTCATGTTACACACACACACTCACACCCACTCACACCCACACACACACACACACTCACACCCACACACAGTCACACCCACACACACTCACACACACTCACACCCACACACACAGTCACACCCACACACACACACACTCACACTATCTACCCACACACACACCTCACATCAACATCATTGTCTTACTCACACATTGAATACTACTCCACACCCACACACACACTATTACTCATACCATTACACACAGGCTGGTTTTCACACTCACACCCACTCACTGCTGTGGAGATTTGCAGGAATAAATATCCATTTTAGAGGAATTTAAAACTCCAGGGCACAGCGTGGTGTGTGTGTGTGTGTGTGTGTGTGTGTGTGTGTGTGTGTGTGTGTCTGTCTGTCTGTGTGTGTGTGTGTGTGTGTGTGTGTGTGTGTGTGTGTGTGTACAGCAGCTGGCTGAAATGAGGCCTGAAATTGAAAGCAGGGAGAGCAGGTTGAAGCTGAGGCGCTCACTCGTCCTCGTCTGCATAAATAGAGGTTAAAAAAGAAAGAGAGAGAGTGTGTGTGTGTGTGTGGGAGAGAGAGAATATCTATAGGTAAAAAGATAAAGAAATGCAGATTACATTATTTCTGCATATCAGAGGGTTTTTTCTGTGCTGTGAGAAAAATAACAGCTCATTATCATCACTGATTATTATTATTATTATTATTATTATTGTTATCAGGAGTAGAATGTATTATATATTCTTTCATTGTTACCATGTGTCAGTGGTTCATTATCTTTAGTTTCACTATTTTCATCATTTTGATTCAAACATGTTTTAACATAAGTAGAAAAAGCCCACACTCAACCTGAAATTAACCTAAAACTATCACTTACTTTAAAAAATATACGACAGTAAAAGTCTACAACATCTTTAAGAACATGTGTCACGGTTGTGTGTGTGTCCGTGTGTGCATGTGTGTGTTACACGTGTGTGTCACGTGTGTGTATCGATTGGTCAGAGGTTAGACGTTTGCACCTCACGACCTTCACGTAAACGAGTCACAGTGCTGTATGTGTGTGTGTGTGTGTGTTGTCACCTCCA